>NW_027316532.1:207500-209617 GCF_026437365.1 Eucyclogobius newberryi | reverse complement strand
CTATCAGAGCAAGGACAACGATGTCCCACAAACTGTCCAAGCCAAGGTTGACTGTTTCCATGAGTTAGTTGAAAAGCTTGTAACTGAGCACAACGTGACACGGGATCATGCTCTCCCCTCCTGCCTGAGGGGACTGAATGTGGAGAAAGGGCAAAAGAGTGTGAATATAGTAACAAGTGGTCGATCAAAATTTCCACCAATGGTCATTTTCTAACAAAAAACTATGCCAACAGTTGCAGTTGCTGTGAATGAGAAAAGGTGGATTGGATCAAGAAATTATGAACTTGTGCTACAAAGTACTACACTAAGTGTTCGGATGGCTTCTTTAGAAGACACAAAGCCCTGCTTGATGGACATCACACCACAGATGAAAGATCATTCCTGGAGGCTTAACCAAAATACTCCAGCCACTTGACATCTCCGTGAACCGGAGCTTTAAGGCAGTCTTGAGAGCACAGCTTCACGGCAACCGAGAGAATGCGCCACGCAACTTTCTTGTAAGTTATTGGATGGATGAACTGCAACTGAGGACGAGTCTGACGAAAGTGACATAGAAGAGGAACCAGCGTTTCCTCTTCCACAGAGGAAGAGGAATTCAATAGATTTAGTGATTCGGAGTAAAACTGATGCTTTGGTAAACTTGTTAGCATGTTCTTTATGCTATAGTTATCTGAATAACTGTCAATATGTTACGTTAACGTACCAGACACTTACCACAGTTCGTTGTGCCTCATGTAGCTGAAGGTGTTAGCGTTAGCGTTAGCATACGTACACCTATTCACCATGTTTTTCTCTCATCTGTTATTATTTTAAATTGCATTTCAAGATGAAATGTCTGTTCTGTACTTGGATTTTATGAAATAAATTTAGACTTATACTCCAGTGCGACTTATATATCTTTTTTTCGTCTCTATTGTGCGACTTGCAGTCCGAAAAATACGGTAATCACCTTGAAAGTTCAGTTGGTATACAAGATTTAACCAAGACAAGTGTGGGGAACCCTACAACTGGAACAAGAATGGACTAAATCATTTAATAATAAATAATAAGACTAAACTGTGACTAAAGTAGAGATAAAGTATTTCTCTAAACTAAATCAAGACTAGACTTGAATAAAAAAGGAATAAATCAGGTCTCACTCTCAACTTGACAAAGCCAAGACTAAGCAGTATTAAACTGAGCATTTCAATAAAAAATAAAATAAAAAAAAAACTCTTGTTTTTTCTTGTGGCTCTGCTCCTCCTGCTCTTGAACTGGTTAAATCCACACTTGGATTGAGAGTGGTTCTCCAGCTTCTCTGTCCTCACGGAAACGAGCTGCACCGTTGCATATTTAATGTTTAAATCTGGGACACTGTGCTGCAAAGCCTCATGGGAAAAAGTGCAGTCTATTCATCATACGCGCTGACTAGGCCTTCAAAATAAAAGCTCCATATGTTTTAATTCCTTTGTTCATTTGTGAGAGCTGGAGTCTCAGAGGAGTTAGAAGCAAGTCGATAAACACAAGAGGGCATTGTTCTGTCCCAATCCATGGGGTAAAGAGGATGAATTATGTAGGAGGAAGGGCCTAGTTTTGAAGTTGAAAATACTTTTACCTGGCTTCATGTTCAGAAATGTAAATATGCAGCTGGAGCAGCCTTGATCCTGAAAACCAAGCTCAAGATCTGAAGAAGGCTCTCTAGAACTCCTCTGGGTCCACGTCAGATCTGTGGAAGGGTGCGTCTCCATGCTCCAGGTCCAGGGGGCTCTGGTAAGTGAGCATTAAGAATTACTCAGAACAACAAATGTGTTCTGATTAAATAATATGAAAACAAACATATCATTTACTTTATAATTTACCAAAAGGTGTTTGCTAAGTCAAAATGTGCAAATAACAATGAGTCTGCCGTACACTTTACTAAGACAGCTGCTATATTGCCAGAACTACTTAAAATGAATCAGTACTATTTAGTGGGCCTGTTGTTACATCTTATTTACAATTAGAAAGGTTGTGTATTATAGTGGTGCAAATGTAGATGTGTTTCCTGCACGAGCAGAGGATGTGCACATGTGCCTCTGCTGAGCAGAGGATGTGCACATGTGCCTCTGCTGAGCAGAGGATGTGCACATGTGCCTCTG
>NW_027316532.1:0-202500 GCF_026437365.1 Eucyclogobius newberryi | reverse complement strand
ACACTCTGTCCACTGCAGGACACTCTGTCCCCTGCAGGACACTCTGTCCGCTCTGGAGAGCAGCTTCAGTGAGAGACTGATCCACCCTCGATGTGTGAAGGAAAGGTTTCGCAGGTCTTTCCTTCTTCTGCTGTCAGACTTTATAACAAACACTGTTAGTCCTGAACACGTGTATGCTGTATACTGTCATTATTATCATACCAACTTAATCATGTGCAATACTGTCATATCCATACGCAATACTCTGACATAATGTCAATCATATTGATGCAATATTCCCTGTTGGTGCAAAATTCCCTGTCCATAAAACTGCTGTAAATAAGAGTGTTTCTTACTATTTCCTTATTTTCTTTTTTTACTTTATTGAGAATATAAGGTTTTCTTTTTTCTTTTATGTGTTTTCTATAAGTTATCTATTCTCTCACTTCTGTACCTACTTGTGCGCTGTAACACTGAAATTTCCTCACTGTGTGAACTAATAAAGGCTTATCTCTTATCCATGCGTTTGTCTCCAGTAGATTAGACTGTAACGGCCGCTAACTGTCTCTCCAAACGAGCTGTAAAACAGCTGCAGTTCATCCAGAACGCTGCTGCTCCTGACGAGAACCAGGAAGTATGATCACATTAGTCCTGACTAGAACCAGGAAGTACCATCACATTAGTCCTGTTCTCAGGTCTCTGCACTGCCCCCTGTGGCTCAGAGAAGAGACTTTAAAACAGCTCTGCTTGTGTACAAGTCTCTCCATGGCCTAGCACCAAAGTACATCTCAGACTCTGAGGACCTCAGGGACCGGCCTCCTGCTGGTGCCAGAGTCAGGACTAAACATGGAGCGGCCTCCTGCTGGTGCCAGAGTCAGGACTAAACATGGAACAGCCTCCTGCTGGTGCCAGAGTCAGGACTAAACATGGAGCGGCCTCCTGCTGGTGCCAGAGTCAGGACTAAACATGGAGCGGCCTCCTGCTGTTGCCAGAGTCAGGACTAAACATGGACCGGCCTCCTGCTGGTGCCAGAGTCAGGATTAAACATGGACCGGCCTCCTGCAGGTGCCAGAGTCAGGACTAAACATGGACCGGCCTCCTGCTGGTGCCAGAGTCAGGACTAAACATGGAGCGGCCTCCTGCTGGTGCCAGAGTCAGGACTAAACATGGAGGGGCCTCCTGCTGGTGCCAGAGTCAGGACTAAACATGGAGCGGCCTCCTGCTGGTGCCAGAGTCAGGACTAAACATGGACCGGCCTCCTGCTGGTGCCAGAGTCAGGAATAAACATGGAGCGGCCTCCTGCTGGTGCCCAGAGTCAGGACTAAACATGGACTGGCCTCCTGCTGGTGCCAGAGTCAGGACTAAACATGGAGCGGCCTCCTGCTGGTGCCAGAGTCAGGACTAAACATGGAGCGGCCTCCTGCTGGTGCCAGAGTCAGGACTAAACATGGAGCGGCCTCCTGCTGGTGCCAGAGTCAGGACTAAACATGGAGGGGACTCCTGCTGGTGTCAGAGTCAGGACTAAACATGGAGCGGCCTCCTGCTGGTGCCAGAGTCAGGACTAAACATGTAGCGGCCTCCTGCTGGTGCCAGAGTCAGGACTAAACATGGACCGCCCTCCTGCTGGTGCCAGAGTCAGGACTAAACATGGAGCGGCCTCCTGCTGGTGCCAGAGTCAGGACTAAACATGGAGCGGCCTCCTGCTGGTGCCCAGAGTCAGGACTAAACATGGACCGGCCTCCTGCTGGTGCCAGAGTCAGGACTAAACATGGAGCGGCCTCCTGCTGGTGCCAGAGTCAGGACTAAACATGGAGGGGCCTCCTGCTGGTGTCAGAGTCAGGACTAAACATGGAGCGGCCTCCTGCTGGTGCCAGAGTCAGGACTAAACATGGACCGGCCTCCTGCTGGTGCCCAGAGTCAGGACTAAACATGGACCGGCCTCCTGCTGGTGCCAGAGTCAGGACTAAACATGGACCGGCCTCCTGCTGGTGCCAGAGTCAGGACTAAACATGGAGCGGCCTCCTGCTGGTGCCAGAGTCAGGACTAAACATGGACCGGCCTCCTGCTGGTGCCAGAGTCAGGACTAAACATGGAGCGGCCTCCTGCTGGTGCCAGAGTCAGGACTAAACATGGACCGGCCTCCTGCTGGTGCCCAGAGTCAGGACTAAACATGGAGCGGCCTCCTGCTGGTGCCAGAGTCAGGACTAAACATGGAGCGGCCTCCTGCTGGTGCCAGAGTCAGGACTAAACATGGAGCGGCCTCCTGCTGGTGCCAGAGTCAGGACTAAACATGGACCGGCCTCCTGCTGGTGCCAGAGTCAGGACTAAACATGGACCGGCCTCCTGCTGGTGCCAGAGTCAGGACTAAACATGGACCGGCCTCCTGCTGGTGCCAGGGTCAGGACTAAACATGGAGCGGCCTCCTGCTGGTGCCCAGAGTCAGGACTAAACATGGACTGGCCTCCTGCTGGTGCCAGAGTCAGGACTAAACATGGAGCGGCCTCCTGCTGGTGCCAGAGTCAGGACTAAACATGGACCGGCCTCCTGCTGGTGCCAGAGTCAGGACTAAACATGGAGCGGCCTCCTGCTGGTGCCAGAGTCAGGACTAAACATGGACCGGCCTCCTGCTGGTTCCAGAGTCAGGACTAAACATGGAGCGGCCTCCTGCTGGTGCCCAGAGTCAGGACTAAACATGGACCGGCCTCCTGCTGGTGCCTAGAGTCAGGACTAAACATAGAGCGGCCTCCTGCTGGTGCCAGAGTCAGGACTAAACATGGCGCGGCCTCCTGCTGGTGCCAGAGTCAGGACTAAACATGGACCGGCCTCCTGCTGGTGCCAGAGTCAGGACTAAACATGGGCCGGCCTCCTGCTGGTGCCTAGAGTCAGGACTAAACATGGACCGGCCTCCTGCTGGTGCCAGAGTCAGGACTAAACATGGACCAGCCTCCTGCTGGTGCCAGAGTCAGGACTAAACATGGGCCGGCCTCCTGCTGGTGCCTAGAGTCAGGACTAAACATGGACCGGCCTCCTGCTGGTGCCCAGAGTCAGGACTAAACATGGACCGGCCTCCTGCTGGTGCCTAGAGGCAGGACTAAACATGGACCGGCCTCCTGCTGGTGCCAGAGTCAGGACTAAACATGGACCGGCCTCCTGCTGGTGCCTAGAGTCAGGACTAAACATGGACCGGCCTCCTGCTGGTGCCAGAGTCAGGACTAAACATGGACCGGCCTCCTGCTGGTGCCAGAGTCAGGACTAAACATGGACCGGCCTCCTGCTGGTGCCAGAGTCAGGACTAAACATGGACCGGCCTCCTGCTGGTGCCAGAGTCAGGACTAAACATGGAGCGGCCTCCTGCTGGTGCCAGAGTCAGGACTAAACATGGAGTGGCCTCCTGCTGGTGCCAGAGTCAGGACTAAACATGGTGAATCTGTGTTTCAGTTTTATGCAGCTAAAATCTGGAACTTTCTTCCTGAAGATGTGAGACCGGTTCTGCTCTGACAATGTTCAAATCTAAGATAAAAACAGTTTTATTTAGCTGTGCATACGACTCTTCTCTGTTATGTATTAAACTTGTTTTATTTCTGTTATGTCTTTGTTATTCTAATGCATTTTCCCTGTTGAGTGAAGCACTATGCACTTGTGTACAAATTGTGCTCTAAAAATAAACTTGTCTTGTCTTGACTTACATGGGGCTAAAGCTAATGCTAAGGGACGCTAATGGCCAAATGCAATTGCGATCCCTTACCGTGATGATTAGTGAGTGTCTGTCTGCACCAAGGTCTGCAAGCGTCCGTGCTAAACATAGAGTACATGAGCAGACAGACAGCTACTATTTAGTTGAGCTCCTTTTACGTACCATGCGGTAAACGTGGAAATGGAAACTGGTGAACGGGAGTTTGCTGTGGTCAAAGGGGAGAGCAGCGAAGAGAGGAGGGCTTTTATTGTCCGCCAGCTAACGCTAACAGCCAATGAAAGCCCGGGCCGGCCTACAGTGCATGATGCCACACATGTTTGAAATGGCCATTGTCTGTGACGCACCCTTAACAGAACCAACACAACCAATCTTTCTATATTGACTTTCCTTCTGTTGCAAACGTCTCAAAGATAAATGGGAATAAAACATGATTAATTGTGGCCTATCTTCCATCCTCAACCTTTACAACATCTAACACCGTCTCCTTCTAAATGATACGACACTAAATTAAAGCAAGCCTGTGATAAATGAAGGGTTTGTCGTGGGGAAAAGCCTTGCTCCAATTTCAGACATGCCACGCTAGTTTACACCATGCTGCTGTTATCAAGATCAACACGTTTTGTTTTAATGAAAATGCAGCTGCACACCAGACCCATCAATCACCTCAATTAGCCATTGGGGGCAGGATGGAGCAGGGACATCCTTTATGTGCCGGAGAGTCGGTGTGGCCAATGAGAAGATGGATTAAACAAATTGTTCATAAGAAAAACTGTGGCGCTATCTGCAGCAGAGGAGGTAGAAGAAAGTATTTACTTACTAAAATACTTTATAGAAGTAAAGTATTTTAGTAAGCCTAGAGCTGTATGCATGGTGCCCGGTGCTCATTTAATTAAAAGCCCTGTACTTTATTTATACTAGGAGAATGTTAAATGTTAAACATTAGCCAAAGCCCCAATAGTTGACATCATGAAGGAGTTCAGGACTGCGATGGACACCTTTGTAATCTGCAAGTTTTCTGCTTTAGAGCAACAAAAGAAGAGTGAGCAGCACTCATCGCTGCTGCTGCTGGTGCTGCTGCTGGTGCTGCTGCTGGTGCTGCTGCTGCTGCTGCTGCTGGTGCTGGTGCTGGTGCTGGTGCTGGTGCTGGTGCTGCGGTGAGAGAGCAAGGAGGAGTGGAGTGTGTGTGTCTGTGTGGCGGGAAAGGTTTTGCATTCACGTCGCTGCATTCAGTGACAAGTTTTGGCTGTTTTTACAAAGAAGAGAGAAAAATAAACAGAACATACTTAATGTGGAAAGTCACTTAAACTCCATCCACAGAGACTATAGACTTGATTTAAAAAGAGCTCTTATTTTATACATTGGAATAGAATTTAATCCTTATGTTTAAGTCTTGCTCTCTTTCGCTCTAGCCAACACTTGCGTAAGCGAGCCAAAACGTCTTGCATGCACTCAAGTGGGAGAAGAGCATCCGGAGAGCCACCCAACATATCGGACCGCTCAATGAGCAGCCATGTTCCATGAGAGAGGTATCCACCATCCCCCAGGGCCAGCGAGCCACCATCCCCCAGGGCCAGCGAGCCACCATCCCCCAGGGCCAGCGAGCCACCATCCCCCAGGGCCAGCGAGCCACCATCCCCCAGGGCCAGCGAGCCACCATCCCCCAGGGCCAGCGAGCCACCATCCCCCAGGGCCAGCGAGCCACCATCCCCCAGGGCCAGCGAGCCACCATCCCCCAGGGCCAGCGAGCCACCATCCCCCAGGGCCAGCGAGCCACCATCCCCCAGGGCCAGCGAGCCACCACAGCAGAAATGCAGAGGATTTTTCTTTATCTTTTTTACTATCTTATTTTTCATTCGAACATAAAACAACAAACACTAAACAACAACAGAAGAGTGAATACAATAAAAGAACAAGCAAAACAGAAATAAAAAAAACAACAACAAAAACACACACAGAGCGAGCTGGACCCGGGGGGACATAAGTTAAAGGAGCAAAAGTTGAAAATAAGGGAGTGGCATCAGAGAGGAAAGATATATACATATATATATTAAAAAAAAGCTCGGGTCCTCTACCAGAGGCCCCTGGGAGCTTTAGGGTTCTGCGCAGTATCTTTGCTGTTCTTGCACTGCACTTTTCTGAACTGAGATGTCTGACGTTTTTCCTGCTATATCTACACATACACAAAGAAGAATTACTGAATATCAGGTACAAGATATTTGTCCCATTTTGTACTCCATACCATTTGTTCCATCGTGCGCATGTTTGTCCAGTTCTGTGTCATCGGGTGGTTTATGTGATCAATTTTTGTGTGAGGGCCACAAAGAGTATATTCCAAAGATAGCCTTCCATTGTGTCCATTGTGGGAGGTTTGAGGTCCAAGTACATTATTCCAAAAGTGAAAGGTATGATGGTGTGTTTGTGTGATGTGACAGTCCCAAAACACACACATGATAATGGTTTTCCTCTCATCACTTTTACTACTGTGAGTCCATGACCAACTGCTTTCTGTGCGGTGCTGAGTTGTACCTCTGTGCTTATGCTTCATGTTTAACAGCGCATGGGATCAGGGCAGAAAGGAAGCAAATGCACACATATTCCTCAGATATGCTTATATCGCCAAATGATCAATCCAAAGTGGAGCAAGTTTAAAATCAAGACTCGAAAAGTGGAGAGGATACGAGCGCGATGGAAACCAGGACAGAAGTAATGGGGAGGAGCACATACTGCCGTGACTTGTTCTAAACCCACAAATGCAGGCTGACCCACTCCTCCACTGCTTTCTTGTATTTAGAGATTAACCCTGTGTTGGCACTGGCTGTTTATCTCTTGCTCAAAACACATCTGTCACGTGTAATGTAACGGGCGTGTCCCACACTTTGAGTGACTCTGGTTTGATCTGTTCTCACTGTTGCCCTTCGAGGCAATTACTGTTGTGATTTTGCTCGTTACAAGATCAATTATTAATTAAAATAATAATTTTGGCATATGATAAATCACAACTTTCTCGATATTTATTTAAGTAAGCCTATT
The DNA here is from genome assembly GCF_026437365.1 of Eucyclogobius newberryi. Classification (NCBI taxonomy): domain Eukaryota; kingdom Metazoa; phylum Chordata; class Actinopteri; order Gobiiformes; family Gobiidae; genus Eucyclogobius; species Eucyclogobius newberryi. The sequence continues at coordinate 195,797 of NW_027316532.1, read as the reverse complement.
TTTTGCCATTCACCATTTTGCCAAGTCCCCCCTAAATCAAACTTTCGCTCCTGTGTAGTACATACCATTTAATATCAACTGACGGTTCAAGAAAATATAATATTGTGGTAAATTTGATCAAAACAAGGCCCAAAGTCACTGGGATAGGTCACCTATCCAGTCACCCTAACCCCTAATGGGAACAAGCAGTAGAAATAAATGTAGAAAAACAATTTCTTACCTCGGTCGCTGTTTGAGAAAGGGAGAAATTGGATCCAGTGTCATTTGAGGAAATGTGTCTTCTGCATTTGACTCATACTTCTTGTCTCTCTCCTGATTTGGGAATCAATCCTCGAGGCATAGTCATGTATGTCTATGCCTAGTCATAGGCATAGACATACTCTATCCCTAAACACTTACACTTGTGGTCTTTTGTTACATTATGCTAAATACCAAAACATACCAACCGCATCTGTTCTTCACACTAACATTGTGCAAATATTGGTACAGTGCTTGTTTTTGTGTTAGACTTTGCGAACGTCTCGAGTGGGAAATTAATCTATTCTCGTGTTTACCTCGTACACAGTGGAACGGATTAGACGGGGCGCGTGTTTATTTGGCACACTGCGCACTAACAGTCTGCTGACCTCTGTGGTCTGTACCTGCATTATCTGCACTCACCATTTGCTCAAAGTTGAAAGAAGAGGAAGCAGTAAACCAGAAGATTATGCAGGTATTTTTGTAATATTTTGCATATCTCGCATTTGTATATTTTGTTAATAATTAGAGAATCATGAACTGCAAGGTGGGAGTGGCCAATGTGATGATTAAAATCGAATCGAGAGTTATGATAATATTTTTCATTATTTTGAGTCCATGTCCAAGTCAATTACGACTAGACTGAGTTGAGTTCAAGTCTTGATCTCTTTAAAGATCTCATATCATGCCATTTTTCCCGCTTCATAGTCTACCCTAAGGGCGCATCTGGTAATAAGAAGTAAGCAACATAATAACAACTACCACCCCGGCTTAGTTTGAGATTCGCCCCCACCCTTGCGAAGATCGACCTGCCTCCCCCGCCCAACCCATGACGTAGTTTCTGCGTGAGCATGCGCCCCCCGCCCATCCTGTGACGTAGCCTAGCATGCAGATGGTGGGGGTGTAAACCGATAATATAATAGTGCAAACAGAGGCCGAGGCGTGCGCCGGTACACAGTGCATGGCACCGCGCCGCATGTCAGCGACAGCAGCGTTGGAACAAACGTTTGAAGCTAAATAGCCACGGTTCCTCTGGAGCGCATCCATTTTCCACCTTTTCATATGCTTGATTTGGTCTGGGAGCATCTACTTTAACTGTTTATATAATCAAGATTTCAATCAAAGTTGGACTATTAGGACAATCTGGATCTCCCGGCACCCAGTAACCACGACAAAGGTGAGGAATAAGCTGTCGTTGCAGTAAATTAAAAACAAGTACAGTTTAAAAACTCAACAAAAATCTACAGAGCACACAGCTACGGAGAAATACAGAGGTAACTCACCAGCTGTAGAAAACAACCAAAACAACCTCCTCCTTCTAATTACAGCAGGTCCGACACGCTTGTGTTGCCCCAGGAGGGCGGGCAAACTCCTGACACCAACTGTAGAACAGACACAGTTCTAACAGGCAACAACGGGCAAAATCAAGACTTTTCAGTTTTCTTTGGATGATTTCTGTAATCATTTTATTTGTATGTGTTTGAGGTTAAATTATCCACATTTTCATTAATTTCATTAATTTTGTACCGCTTGTTCCCGTTAGGAGTCGCGGGTGACTGGACAAATGAAAAATATTTATATATATTAAAAAAACTAAACGTTTGTGTAAATTAAAAACTTTTTTCATTGGAAGTGCAATAGGAATGTTGTACACACGTTTTAGGAACATATTTTACCACATTTTATAAAAGATACCTACACAGTCGTTAATTGTGCCATGCTGCTGCATTAAACATATATATGTCGGTGTAATCCCTCATTGGTCCAGGCGTGTTCCATAGTAGAAAAAGCTTCAGTTGTTTCATCTGGACTCAGTTAGAAAAAATAGACGTTTCGACTCTCATCCAAGAGTCATTGTCAATAAAAGAATTTAGATCGAGAACTCCGATATTAATACTGTTCTGTGGTAAGACCCGCCCATTGGGAGGAGCCTTCCTGAAGTAGAAAGAGTTGTTTGTTTCAACAGAAACTCCCCCCTTGTATCTACCGAGCCTATTCAGAATCTTAATGGGCTGAGTACCTGATTAGCATCTAAATGTCCTTGTCCTGGTCCTCTACCTTTCCAGGGGTTCAGTAACCCATTATAAATAACAGGAAGATTGGAGGGCTAAGGTTTAATCTTCCTGTTATTTATAATGGGTTACTGAACCCCTGGAAAGGTAGAGGACCAGGACCAGGACATTTAGATGCTAATCAGGTACTCAGGGTGGTTGAGCCAGGGTCTCGCAAAGACAAAGAGGATTCTAATAGCCCATTAAGATTCTGAATAGGCTCGGTAGATACAAGGGGGGAGTTTCTGTTGAAACAAACAACTCTTTCTACTTCAGGAAGGCTCCTCCCAATGGGCGGGTCTTACCACAGAACAGTATTAATATCGGAGTTCTCGACCTAAATTCTGTTATTGACAATGACTCTTGGATGAGAGTCGAAACGTCTATTTTTTCAAACTGAGTCCAGATGAAACAACTGAAGCTTTTTCTACTATAAACATATATATATATATATATATATATATATATATATATATATATATATATATATATATGCATCTATATATATATATCTATATATCTATATGGATAGATGTATAGATATGTAACTAGATTCTGGGAGTCACTTGGAAAACGAATCACAAGTAGCCCACCAAGAAGGTACGGTTTTCCTAGACTATAGACTATATGCCTATTTTACAAAGGCATATAGTCTGAACCCCGATCTTATCTCCCAGTTCGCCTCAGTCGGTCCCTCATCTGCCTGAAGAGTGGCTCCAACTCCAGTCTCCTCGTGTCCGTCTGTGAGAGTCGGATCTCTCCTTCACTGGAACTCCTCCAGGTTTCTACGCTTTTTCCAAAGGAGGTTTTTTTGTAGTTTTTCCTGTCCGAGAGGGAGAGTCTAAGGACAGAGGACTCTGGGACATCGTCCCTCGCCACCACAGACATTGTTGATTCATTTCTCCCTGTGGCCCTCAGAGGCAGCTGTTGTTGTGAATTTGGGCCTTACAAAAATAAATTGATTTGATTTGATTTAACATAGCCATGATTAATAGGTAGATAAATCAATCAATCAATCTGGTAAATACACAGTGTCAAGGAAATATGGCGCCTTGTGGAGGAAAAGCAACATTGCATTTCAGACAGAATCAACTGACGAAGCATTTAACATTTCTCGATATTATTTTAGATAAATTGTCCTTTTATGATAGTGTTTCCAACTTTTCCCACCCACTTCTCATACTGGTCAGCCTCCGTAGATCCATGTGTGGGAGACAGGAGTCTTTAATTAACAGAGGAAGCAAATGGCTTTAATTTTAAAATACTACTGTAAAGGCTTTTTTTGACTACTTGACTTCCTGTGAGGAGAGAGAAATTACCCTTCTCACTGTGGCACAGTGGCAGAGTGGTAAGCAATCCTGCCTCTCAACAAGTCTGTCTTGTGTCCATGTAGGGCTATTCTATGAGTTTGCCTGTTCTACCAGTGTCTATCTGAATTTATAACACCCTGTAACCTGAAATATATTCCAACTGACTAAGTCCAATTAAGTCCACAATTGGCTTCATTTCACATCAGTACAGAAATATTATTGATCTAAAAAGAACATAACAGACAAAATGTATCAAATTGATTTCAAATTGTCTTCTTTTTTAATACAAAGCCTGTTTTTTTACTGGATGCAATTGTAGCTTACAGCAATTCTTCAGCATTGACTCAAATCTTTCTGCTCCATAAACACATTGATTTTGGTCGCAAGGAGAAAGGCAACGCTTTTCACACTGAAGTTTGTTTTTCTGAAAAGTCGCCCAATTTAGTCTGAAATGTTCTAAAAAATCAATTGCTACAAAGACACAATAGTTTATAGACACTTGACCTTCCCTTATGGGAGAGGAGTAGACAGAACAACCACTCTGCCACACCAACACTCTGTGCCTGCAGTGATCCATTCAGTTCCATTATGATCTCAGGGGGGGTTGTAGTTTCGCATGAATCACAAATGCTCTGCACTGAAACATTTTTCATCTCTGTTTCTGGAAGAAATCTTGAGACATGAAATCAGAATAAATCATTTTGTAGATATCTTTGATGATAGTCTTCATTTGCCTTTGAGCCCAGTTACATTCTGTTCTAGTCTCGTTTTTTGTCCCGGCCTAGTTCAGGTTTAGTCCTAGTACAGTCCTATATTTAAAGGATATAAATTTTGCATTATTTTTGCATCATCCCCCACATATTTTCAAATGTCCCTAGAGCCAGATGCCTTCGACTGCTGCTCAGATCTCTCTGCACTGGCCCCTTATGGATCTTCCCACAGGTGATGGGTGATGACCCCACCTCACTCCTTTGGGCCAGATGCTGTAAAACACTGAAAGAGATCATCTTTGATCCTGCAAATGTAACTTCACACGATCCTCTGGTAATTGTGAGAAGCAGATTGAAGCAGTGAACTCCATTAAGTATTTGGGTGTTCACATTGACAACCATTTCAAATGGAGTGACCAGGTCGACCATCTTTGGGGAAATTTGCCTTAAGACTTTACTTGAATTTTTTGGTGTCAATTCCAAAATATTGATCACCTTTTACAATGCAGTGTTGGAGAGCCTAGTGAGGTATGGCATGGCTGCCTGTGTTGGTCCATTAACCATGAGGGACAAAAAAAAACTTCATAAGCTCCTCAATGGGGGATTTAGAGCGAGAGGCTGGAGGTGACTATTTGATATTTTAAATGAGGACTCCGATGATATTGGATGGGGTATCAAAACAAACTGATGGTGTGCATTACTTCTAAAATAATAGAAAATACACTTAAATACCTCTCCTTGAACCGACACCTTAACGTGGTGGAGGGGTTTGAGCGCCCGAATGATCCCAGGAGCCATGTTGTCGGGGGCTTCAAGCCCCTGGTAGGGTCTCCCAAGGCAAACAGGTCCTAGGTGACGGGTCAGACAAAGATCGGTTCAGAAGCCCATTATGATGACGACAAGAACAAGGCAGTTTACGTCGCCCGGATCGGCGTCACTGGGGCCCCATCCTGGAGCCAGGCCTGGGATGGGTGCTCCATGGCGAGCGCCTGGTCTTACCCCACGGGGCCCGGCCGGGCACAGCCCGAAAGAGCGACGTGGGGCCGCCCTCCCGTGGGCCCACCACCCGCAGGAGGATCCATAAGGGGCCGGTGCAGAGAGATCTGGGCGGCAGTCGACGGCAGGGGCCTCGGCGACCAGATCTCCAGACACAGAGACTAACTCTGAGGACATGGAATGTCACCTCGCTGGGGGGGAAAGAGCCTGAGCTTGTGCGGGAGGTTGAGCGATACCGACTAGATATAGTCGGCCTCACCTCCACGCACAGTTTGGGTTCTGGAACCCATCTCCTCGAGAGGGGCTGGACGCTCCACTTCTCTGGTGTTGCCCGCGGGGAGAGGCGGCGGGCTGGTATGGGCTTACAGCCCCTCAGCTCAGCCGCCACGTGTTGGAGTTTACCCCGGTGAACGAGAGGGTCACGTCCCTCCGCCTTCGGGTGGGGGACAGGTCTCTCACTGTTGTGGCGGCCTACGGGCCGAACAGCAGTGCAGAGTACCCGGCCTTCTTGGAGTCCTTGGGAGGCGTACTGGACAGTGCACCGACCGGGGACTCTGTTGTTCTACTGGGGGACTTCAACGCCAACGTGGGCAATGACAGTGACACCTGGAGAGGGGTGATCGGGAAGAACGGCTTCCCCAATCTGAACCCGAGCGGTGTTCAGTTATTGGACTTTTGTGCTTGCCACGGTTTGTCCATAACGAACACCATGTTCAAGCACAAGGTCCATCAGTGCACATGGCACCAGGACACCCTAGGCCGGAGGTCAATGATCAACTTTGTTGTCGTGTCATCAGACCTCCGGCCGCGTGTCTTGGACACTCGGGTGAAGAGAGGGGCAGAGTTGTCAACCGATCACCACCTGGTGGTGAGTTGGATTCGCTGGTGGAGGAGGAAGCTGGACAGACTTGGCAGACCCAAGCGCATTGTGAGGGTCTGTTGGGAACGTCTAGTGGCGCCCTCTGTCAGTAGGGTATTCAACTCGCACCTCCGGGAGAGCTTCTCCCATGTCCCGGGGGAGGTTGGGGACATTGAGTCCGAGTGGACCATGTTCTCCGCCTCCATTGTTGATGCGGCTGCTCGGAGTTGTGGTCGCAAGGTCTCCGGTGCCTGTCGTGGCGGCAACCCCCGAACCTGGTGGTGGACACCGGAAGTAAGGGATGCCGTCAGACTGAAGAAGGAGGCCTATCAGGCCACTCTGGCTTGTGGGTCTCCGGAGGTCATCGACGGGTATCGGCAGGCCAAGCGGGCCGCGGCTCGTGCTGTCGCAGAGTCAAAAACCCGGGCCTGGGAGGAGTTCGGGGAGGCCATGGAGGAGGACTATCGGTCGGCACCAAAGAAATTCTGGCAAACCGTCCGGCGCCTCAGGAGGGTGAAGCAGTGCCTCACCAAGACCGTTTACGGTGCGGGTGGAGGCCTGCTGACCTCAACTGGGGATGTCGTCGGACGGTGGAAGGAATACTTTGAGGATCTCCTTAATCCCTCAGTCACGTCTTCCGAAGAGGAAGTGGAGACCGGGGACTCGGAGGCTGACTCCATCACCCAAGCTGAAGTCACTGAGGTTGTTCGCAAACTCCTCAGTGGCTCCAGGGGTGGATGAGATCCGCCCTGAGGACCTAAAGTATCTGGATGTTGTAGAACTGTCTTGTTTGACACGTCTCTGCAACATGGCGTGGCGTTCGGGGACCGTGCCTCTGGACTGGCAGACCGGGGTGGTGGTCCCTCTGTTCAAGAAGGGGGACCGGAGGGTGTGTTCCAACTACAGAGGGATCACACTCCTCAGCCTCCCGGGTAAGGTCTATTCCAAGGTACTGGAGAGGAGAATCCGACCGATAGTCGTACCTCGGATTCAGGAGGAGCAGAGTGGTTTTGGTCCCGGTCGTGGAACACTGGACCAGCTCTATACCCTCCATCGGGTGCTCGAGGGCTCATGGGAGTTTGCACAACCAGTCCACATGTGCTTTGTGGATCTGGAGAAGGCTTTCGACCGTGTCCCTCGGGGTGTCCTTTGGAGGGTGCTCCGGGAGTACGGGGTCCGGGGCCCTTTGAGCAGGAACTGTGTTCATTGCCGGCAGTAAGTCAGACCTGTTCCCAGTGATGCAGTCGCTGCATCGGACGGTCGTGGTATCCGGATGGATGGATGGAAGTTATGGTGGCCATTGCTTTGTTTAATTTCTTGGTTAGAAATTGGTTTAATCTCTTATTTGTCCAGGAATATTATAATAACTCTTTAATCGTCCTTAAGTCCTGTTCCTCCAAGTCAAAGGACACAAAGCTTTTAATTTGATTTCCTTTTAAAGTCGGGTAAAAATCATTTATACCATTTGCTACTGGTATGTGCATGTCCTCCTTGTGTTACTGAGTTCTCTGGCTTCCTCACACCGTCCAAAGACATGTTAGGTCAAATTGGCAAACGGTAAATATGTGAGAGTGAATAGTTGTCTGTGCTAACCCTGTGTACCCTGCTTAAGGCCCAAAGTCACTGGGATAGGCTCCAGAGTGACTGGAGCAAGTGGAAGAAAATAAATTCATTTTGGCTCCTGTTTGCTGTATGGTTGCTAGGTAACAGTTGTGGATTTACCTCAACGTATGTAATATTTGTTGCCCCTGTCCTACCAGGAAGAAAAATTATGGTCAAACTGTGTGCAAATAGGCAAAATATTCAGTCAAATCTGAAATGTAATTGTATTCATTGTGTATTAGTAAAATGTGTAATATAACCAGTCTATAGTCATATAGACTTTTAATTTTGCTCAGGTAAGGCCTGTACAGGAACCTCCAGCATCATATTCAAATATTTTTCCATTGAGCTTCATATTCCAGGTCTTTTTCAACACCTTTTACAGATTAATTTATGGAGCTCTGTACAAAGGCTGAGAAATACTTTCATCTTTATTTCAGCCACATAAGCAGTTTACTTCAGTGAGTACAGAAGTGTGTCCTGAATGAATCATTTCACAACACTGTTAGCGCTTTATTAGTTAATGCAATCCCCCTCTCTCCTCTCTCTATTTCCTCTCTCTGTTTCTTACCCTCCCTCTTTCTGACAGGCCTTTGATCCTGTTCAATTTTTCTTTTTAAAACATTAAAACAAATGAGTGTGGACATTCCCTGAGGCGTCTCCATTGAGAAACAGGCTGCGTTCACTCTAAGCTGCCGAGCGCTCCGGATAACCCACCGTAATGAGATGAAACATTAATTAGACTGTTTATTTGTGTTTTCAGCTTCCAGTTTTTCAACAGATTCTTCCTTGAGATCAAACCAGCCTGGACCATAGTAACAAGTGTTAAACAATTTGTGGATGCAAGACCTGTTCACAACCGCTTAGATTTAACGTGGTGTTCATAGTGATACCAAACTCAAAATGCTAGCTGTTGTCTTTGTGAAGGCCCGATTTGAAACTGTGCCCCATTTGGCATGTATTTTTTTCAAACTGTGTATGGCCAGATACTTTGAGCTGAAGTTGCTATAGTTATCATACTTGGGGCAAATCTCGTTTTTGAGAATTTGATTGAACACATTTACTGTTGGAATATAAACCGTTTTCCTGGTAAATATGTGCTTGAAGTCTGTAAAATCTATAAATATTTGAACTGTATAATTATGTAAATTTGAACAGAGCTGAGTAAAGTCTTACTTAAGATATAAAACTCCAAACTTTGATATGATATATGATCTAAAACAAAGAGTACATTTAGCTGTGCATATGACTGAAAGGACTTTCATTTTTATGTCTTAACCCTATGACTTCTCTTTTATGTCTTAAACTGTTTTGTGATTTCATTAGTTTAGACAATCAGTTGGACTGATTTAAAAGGGAGTTGGACTCTGAAAACACGTTACCCTCTGTGGCTAGGTGTTTTGTTTTTAGTTAATTTTTTTGTATTTCTGTTTCTGTAATTTCTTTGTGATTTGAATGCATTTTTCCTGCTGTGAAGCTTTGAATTGCCTTGTGTATGAAATGTGCTCTACAAATAAACTTGCCTTGCCTAAATTATGAAATGGGTTGGGCTGTGTGGTCCATGAACGCTGTAGTTAAACTTACGTACTTAAACTTAAAATATGAGACTGGCGGAATAATGTAATTTTAACCAAACAAGACCAAAGACAATCTACATTTGAATCTTTCTACAAAAAACAATTCTCTAAAATGTCAGGAGATAAAGGAAAAGAAATAAAGTATTTACTGAATACTCTCAATTTACCCACCATGACCTAAGAGCAAAATAAAAAAAAGTTAGAAGCTTGATGGTTCGACCGGGCAGACTCACTCTCTCTTTTCTTTCTCTCTCTCTTTCTCTCTCCTTTTTCTTTTTTAAAAGATGTACAGCTACAGTAAGTGGCGGTAAAGGCACCTTTTCACTTGGCTGCCAACCACCATTAAAAGTAGCACAACAACAATATTGGACACATTATTTGAAGAAAATGCATCACATTGGGTATGGACATTTCTGGTTTGCTCAGATATAATAGAACATCATCAGAATAGCAGGTAATTCTATTTTCCACCCCATCAATTGTAACACAGCGAATTGTTTTTGTCAAGTATATTGGGCCAATGGTTCTGAATTACAAAGCAAACAGGACGGGTGACCAGGCACAGCCCTGTCTCACCCCTCTTTCCAGAGTCAGTGAGTCTATCAGGTGACTGTTGATTATGATTCTTGAGGTTGGACCATTGTAAAGATTATTATTTTTTTTTTTTTTTGTCGTCTATTTGAAATTTGTTTAGCACTTTAAATAAAAAACGAATTATAAGAGCTCCGTTCTGATTGTGTATATGATTCATAATGTGATTGTTTTATGAAATCTTGCGTTTGTCGTTTGTTAATGAATCCTGTCTGATCATTGTGGAGTTTGGGAGTATTTGTTCCATTGTTTTGTACATAATTGAGGTGTATGTACGATAGTCACATTCAGAATAGATTTGGGTCTATATGAGGCAGAATCGAGTTAGTCCTTCCCTTCTGCAGGTATCAGGGATATGATGGCTTCTTTCCAACTAAAAGGGGGAGTTTTTAATGCCCAGTTAAAAGTTGTTAAAATCAGAGGTGTTTCTTTTAGTGCTTTCTACCACTCTCAGGTGAACCCATCACTTCTTCTTTCTCTCCTGAGATTTTGGAAAAGTTTGCATCACTCTGCCTCTCTGGTATTTTAAGTTCTTTCAGCTATTTTGGTTTATTTTTTAGTTTCCAGGCTAATAATTTAGTAATACACCAACTTTTTTTTATTTGCCATCTTTGTTCCGAGTTTGTTCAAATGCTTTACGGTTTGAGATCAATATTGCAACTCCCCTTTTCAGGTTCTATATCACTTAAATGTGTTTCTTGTAATTATATATGCATTTTTACTGGAGAGGTGAATCCGACCGATAGTCGAACCTCGGATTCAGGAGGAGCAGGTTTTGGTCCCGGTCGTGGAACACTGGACCAGCTCTATACCCTCCATCGGGTGCTCGAGGGTTCATGGGAGTTTGCCCAACCAGTCCACATGTGCTTTGTGGATCTGGAGAAGGCTTTCGACCGTGTCCCTTGGGGTGTCCTTTGGGGGGTGCTCTGGGAGTACGGGGTCCGGGGCCCTTTGCTTAGGGCTGTCCGGTCCCTGTATGACCGGAGCAGGAGCTGTGTTCGCATTGCCAGCAGTAAGTCAGACCTGTTCCCAGTGCATGTTGGACTCCTCAGGGCTGTGCTTTGTCACCGGTTCTGTTCATAATTTTTATGGACAGAATTTCTAGGCGCAGTCAGGGGTCAGAGGGTGTGGTCAGGGGTCGGAGGGTGTGGTCAGGGGTCGGAGGGTGTCCGGTTTGGGGACCACAGGATCTCATCTCTGCTGTTTGCAGACAATGTTGTCCTGATGGCTCCATCAAACCCGGACCTGCAACATGCACTGGGACGGTTTGCAGCCGAGTGTGAAGCGGCTGGGATGAGAATCAGCTCCAAATCCGAGGCCATGGTTCTCGACCGGAAAAAGGTGGCTTGCCCTCTCCAGGTGGGTGGGGTGTCCTTGCCCCAAGTGGAGGAGTTCAAGTATCTCGGGGTCTTGTTCACGAGTGAGGGAAGGATGGAGCGTGAGATCGACAGGTGGATCGGTGCAGCAGCTGCAGTGATGCAGTCGCTGCATCGACTGTTGTGGTGAAGAGGGAGCTGAGCCGAAAGGCAAAGCTCTCGATTTACCGGTCGGTCTACGTTCTGACCTCACCTATGGTCATGAGCTTTGGGTAGTGACCGAAAGAACAAGATCGCGGATACAAGCGGTCGAAATGAGTTTCCTCCGCCGTGTGGCTGGGCGCTCCCTTAGAGATAAGGTGAGGAGCTCGGCCACACGGGGGGAGCTCGGAGTAGAGCCGCTGCTCCTCCAGCATCTGTTCCGGAGCCTCCTGGGCCCCTCCCTCGGGAGGTGTTTCAGGCATGTCCCACCGGGATGAGGCCCCGGGGAAGACCCAGGACACGCTGGAGGGACTATGTCTCTCGGCTGGCCTGGGAACGCCTCGGGAGGAGTTAGAGGAAGTGTCTGGGGAGAAGGAAGTCTGGGAGTCCCGGCTCAGACTGCTGCCCCCGCGACCCGGCCCCGGATAAAGCGGCAGAAAATGGATGGATGTTTGGTTGTTTGATTAGGTTCAATATGCTGTTAAGGTTAAAGGATGCTAGTCATAATTTTACGATGCCATTGGGTTGACTCTGGTCGAGCACAACACATAAACACAAGAAGTAGAGAAGCATGAAAAATAAAAAGAGATAAACTATAAAACTAAAATATTCATGTGAAAAACTTGCATTGAACTCAAAATCTGATTGTGTAAAAGATCTAAAAACCACTACGCACCACCGCCGACCTATGTATCTGTTGATACAGTTTCCCACAAACCTTATATCCCACATTTATCACTCCTATGAGCGCCTGTAACTAGACACTGAGTGTCTTAAAAGTATAAAGCCTGTATTTATGTAAATACTATCTTCAAATTGGTGACACTGTGACTCTGACTGTCAATTAAATAACTAAAATAAGCGAAAAGAAAGACAATTATTCAAAGTAAAAGAGTTTTTCTACTCTGCATTCTCATAAGCACAATAGTGCTTCTAAGATGTAATAAAGTTAGATTCCAAAAACAAATATGTCACGCGAAAGTCCTCGTATTACATGAACTCACATGCTCCACGTCGATGTTTCTGTTCAATTCTATGTCATTTGTATTTGTCTGAGAAGCACTTCTGCCTCTGCTGGTGTTTTGAGAACGTGTTTTTTACCTTTTAAAGTCACCATGCATCAGTAGTCTCCTCCTGCATGGGGCGAAAACTAGATTTTAAAGGCAAACATCTGTAGCAGGTCGTAGCAGTGCAACTAGTCAGTCTGCGCCATACCCCAGATTTCCCAAAATGCATTAACTTTCAATCATGGATGACAGATGAACAACTGACAAAGGGGACAGAGGCAGAAGATAAAAAACAACAGTGAGAAATGCTTCTGTGGTTAAAAAGGATCACAGCAATACAAAAAAATTATTTATTTTTATTTTATAAATTATCATTACACTAGCTTGACACAAATGTGTATATCTATCATTATAAGAATGGTGGTTTGGTTGCAGCAAGCAGAAATAACGATCCTATATGAAAATGAAACATTTAAATTATAAGATTTAATTTCTGTTGTTCTTTTTTCTTGTGAAAAGTTATCTGAAAACGTATTATTTACTATGATATTTTTGAACCAACATAAATCTTAGAACAGAAACAAGACACAGAGAGAGAACGTTTTAATGTGATATAACCCTAAACATGTAGTCTGGTATAATTGTGCCATGTGGTCCAATTAAGCCAATTAATCCAAACCACCAAAAATTAAATCCAAATGTAATTTTGCGATAATGGCTGCCCAGTCCTTTATTTCAACTCGATATCATGTGCAGCACTATTTTCTTTTCTCTTCTCCTCTTTCTCCTTTCCCTCCACTTTTTGTAAACATGATTTATTCAGCCCCGATTTATTCAGCTGTGTTATTAGACCCAGGTTTAATGAATCTGATCCGCTCTTTGTGTAGAAACCTCATTAATATTCACACCTTCTTTTTCCATCAGGTCGACTTGCACTAATTACTGTCTGTAAAAAGACCCCACCATAGATCTAACCTTAGATGCTCTGAACAACAAACATTTGATATGTTAGGGTTTATATATATATATATATATATATATATATATATATGGGTAAGTAACTTTCACACAGTAGACCCCAGGTTTGATTCCCACTTGGGACATGAGCAAAATGAATGACATGCCGGCTCAGATGTCGCCCGACCAAACAAGGTCTGCGTCAGGTGCTGCGGAACCAGAGCACATTGATGACAAATGGGCTATTGGAACAAAGAGACTCCCCACCCAGATATTGGGTACGGAGCCCCACTAACCATGCTGAATACGGCAGCAACTGACCTGAAGGATAAGATCATGGTGAGGATGCACAACAGGCCACCCTGAAGCCCATTACAGGGGCTCAGTACTCTCAGAAAGTCTTCTAGACGATGTGAATGCAGCATTGACAGCTATCCCTACAGCAACCATCCCAAATCCAGCACCCTGAGACTGTACACTAGCCGTAAGGAAGGAGGCCGGGGGACTAGTGAGTGTGAGAGCCAATATCCAGGACCAAACGTCCAAGATAAAACAAACTGACCAATGCAAAGAAAGAGAAGAATATTTCCATCATAGGTGCATTTCCACTGTGAGAGACAGAATCTAAATAGAGAAACCTGGATGTGATTACATTGTATTGATTTCTTAATAATGTATTTGTATGTTAGGGATCATCTCAAAATTGGTTGAAGCTGAAAAGACTTAATATTTTTCGTCTTGGGGGCGGGGCCTGGGGGGGGGGGTTGAACCTACATTTCGTCTTTTTGAAGCTTCAATACATCGTTGTGACAGTCATTGTTTTGAAATGCTAAAAAACTGCAACGAGCAGCACCGCGCACCGCGGCCCGTGCGGGGGAGCACGGCGCGCCCTGGCCCGCACAAGGGGCGGGGCGGGCGTCGCTGTCGCCAACGCGGCTGGTGCAGAAAAGTTGGAAAAGCTTTTTTGCTGCAAGACGCGGCGCAGAAAATGATCAAGAGATTATGCTGTAGTCACGTGCTGCGCACTGACCGGAAGAAGGACCAACACAAACCCACATGAGGTTTCGGCCAATCACAGAAGACGTGAGATTCTCACTGAGACAAAAGGGCGTGTCCTGCGTCTGTCATTCTTCTAAGGTCTAAATGCAGGCAATTGACAATTACAGATTTTGACAAGAAACTGTGATCAAATGTAAATATATGATTATATTTCTGTGATGTATTTCATCTGCATAATAGTGATATATTATCTGCATCATTAGTCTAAGAGAAAAACAGCATGTGTGACTGCAGTTGTTTGTGAAGGTGTCGTAAAGATGGAGCAAAGAATGTTGACCCTAGGGAGGGGTGTAACACCCCAGGGGAGAATGGGTAAAACATGACCCAAGGCTTTATCTCTACAGACTGTTGTACAAGACAAGTGCCTTGATGTGAGGCTGACCAATGAGAAATGTGACCCGCCTATTCCAGAATATCTATTAAAACCAACCAGCATGGGAAAAAACGGTGTGAGACGCAGGAGGATCACGCAGGCTGCTTACAACAGCCTGCGTGATCAGTCCCCGCGTTTTCTCCCATGCATGCCACACAAACGTCTGATATTTCTGTGTCGTTTCATATTCTAAGTTGAATTGTGTTCTCTATGTGTTACGGAATAGCATCGGTGTATGTCTAATTCCATGACAGAAACATGAGTTTCTGAATGTGGTCATCTCACAGTTTGGGTTCAATGTGGTCATCTCACAGTTTGGGTTCAATGTGGTCATCTCACAGTTTGGGTTCAATGGGATGTGTCGTAGGGCCATTAGGGCCCCTAGGGCCCTTGGACCATGTGGATTGAGTAAACAAACATGAGTGACAGGTGACATTATTTGGAGAGTTCATAACTTCTAAATATGAACTCACTAAAGAATGTTCAGGGATGTTCACTAGAGGTGAGCAGGTCCATCAAGCTACTATCGTTTTATCAACATGTAAAATTTGATGTGAAGCCAGACAAAGTCTTTTGAGATGATCCCTTATTGCTGCAAATACGTTTTTGAACACCTGGGCGCCTTTGGTAACAAGTACAAATACAGAGGTCAAACGTTTCCTGTAGTTCTTGACCAGGTTTGCACACAATGCAGAATTTTGGCCCTCTCCTCCATATCTTTAGCCTCTTCCATTTTCTAATAATTGTTTACAATTAGTTTGTCAATGGTTAGAATTGCATTGTTCTAGTTGTCTCCTATAAAAACAAAGAAAAAAATGTCTGCCTGTTGTTTTGTAAGTTTCTAAGATGGCAATTTAGATCATTTTGAACCACTTTCATAGTATATTTTATAGTGGATTTTCCACTATAAAATGTTTCAAGATATTTAAAAATGGACTCTGATCAGATACTTAAGTCTAAGTCAAAGGATTGAAACTATAAAAATGTATGTTTTGCCCAGATTTCTTTATCTACTTTCCATCCCCAATGGGGATGATGAAAGGAATGAAACAATCTCAAGATTTGTATGTCAAGGCAAAAAAAACTTGAATCCGGGTCAAAACCCTACAACCATCAAAAGAAACTTGACTTTATTTCAGCACAAATCAGAGGGTCGCTGTACTGGTGTGATCCAGAATATGAAGCTCAATGGAAAAATATTCAGATTAATGTTGCAGATTTGGAGGAAGTTCAGATGTTCACAGCACAGATCAGGGCTGAGAAAAAAGGTTTGTCCAATATTGGAGAGCTCAGAACAGCTTCCTGTCGCTGACGGAACTACCACCGTTTTCAGCATAGCGTGGATTCACTGAACATGCAGCTCGTTGTCAGGAAGAAGAGAAGCCAATCCGATATCGTAAAGAACCCCCTACTACAGTTAAAACCCCTTATGCTCTGGGTCGATTTCTCCAATAAAGCCTGAAAAGATGACCCCCATTTCAAACTGAAGCTGCTCCTGAGCCCTCTGGAGCCTTTGTAAAGCTGAGACTCTGTAGTTGTGGACTCAGATGTCTGTTTTACTCTAACCATAGTAGAAACAAGCTCTGCATTCAGATTTAAAATCCCGTCCAAGATTTTCTTTGTTAAATATGTGAATGAGTAAAGCTGGTTTCTGGAGGGATTGGCTGACTGACATTAAAAGCTGAAGGTAAATTCACTCAAATTTAGTTTTAGGGACTTAAAGCAAAAATATATCCAGGCAAAATCCATATAAAAGTCCCATTATATTTTTCATTTTATCTTAGTGTAATTATAATTTATTTGTGAGTTTGGAGAACAAACTGACCCTGGTTCTTCCCAGAATGATTGATTTGACTGGAAATAAGTGGGTTACAGATGTATTTTTCTGTACAGCATATCAAGCAGCTTGAGAGTTCTCTTTTATAAGATGGTGGACAAAAAGCAGATCTAAATATAGCGGGATAATGGACCTTTGTGGATTTCCTCCATAAAACACCATGGACAGAGGAATACTGGATGGAGCTGTCTGAAAATGGTCTGTGATGTAATGATGTTAAAAAAAGAATTAATAGCCAAGAAACTAAAATGTGTTCTGCAGTCTTGAAAAATAAGCTGTTTTTCCTCTTCCCTCTCGTCTGAAACTGTAGCCAGTCAGAATAAACTCACTTCAAACAGAGAAGGAGAGAACGACATGCCAGTGACAGCAACACAAGAAGGTGCTTTGAATATGGTCATTATTTTGAAGAGAGGAGAGGAGAGAGGGGCGTGGGAGGGAGAGAAAGAAGAGGGAGAGAGAGGACAGAGGAGGGAGTGAGAGAGAGAGATAGAGAGGAAGAAGAGGGAGAGAGAGGATGGAGGAGGGAGTGAGAGAGAGAGAGGAGAGGAGAGGAAGAAGAGGGAGAGAGAGGACAGAGGAGGGAGTGAGAGAGAGAGATAGAGAGGAAGAAGAGGGAGAGAGAGGATGGAGGAGGGAGTGAGAGAGAGAGAGGAGAGGAGAGGAAGAAGAGGGAGAGAGAGGATGGAGGAGGGAGTGAGAGAGAGAGAGGAGAGGAGAGGAAGAAGAGGGAGAGAGAGGATGGAGGAGGGAGTGAGAGAGAGAGAGGAGGAAGAGAGGAAGAAGGGGCGTCAGCCAGAGAAGAGAAAGGAGCGATATAGCAAATACACAACATATCTGTCAAAAGCTGAAAGAAGAAAGGGAAAGGGATGAGGAAAGATGGAAAGAGAGTGAATAGATTATGGTAAGAGCCAGTTACATAATGTTCAGTACTATAAAATGCTGTCAATAGATTTAAAAACAATAATCATTAAAAACAAACACAATTGGAAATATGATTCATCACAATTAATCACATTGCAATGTCAAATGAATGCAACATGTTTAAATGTAATATATGATGTTATCATTTTGATCCATTTTCAAAATATATAGCACAATTTAATAATGTCATAACACTTATTTAGGGGTGCACCAATATACCGGCTTGCTATTGGCTGATAAGTCATGTCAGTCCAAAGCCAAAGATATCAGTCCACAATGTTACGCTTTGGTAATGAAAGAGTTAACTCTGCCGTTCCAGAACAAACTGTAAACTTCAATCCAGACTTTATTCTGAGACAAAAGACCAGAAATAACAACAATACAGACTTAAAACATGTCCAATTAAATATAAGGCCAAGAAATTCACTCAAACCACAATAAAAAGTTTTTTTCAGATTTATTTGACATGTTTTCCTCCTAAACAATCCATTTGACATGTTCACTGCAAATACAGTGTCTGATCAGACACAGATTCTGAGGAGGAGAGACTGAGGAGGAGATTCTGAGGAGGAGAGACTGAGGAGGAGATTCTGAGGAGGAGAGACTGAGGAGGAGATTCTGAGGAGGAGAGACTGAGGAGGAGATTCTGAGGAGGAGAGACTGAGGAGGAGGGACTGAGGAGGAGATTCTGAGGAGGAGGTTCTGAGGAGGAGAGACTGAGGAGGAGAGACTGAGGAGGAGAGACTGAGGAGGAGATTCTGAGGAGGAGAGACTGAGGAGGAGATTCTGAGGAGGAGAGACTGAGGAGGAGGTTCTGAGGAGGAGAGACTGAGGAGGAGAGACTGAAGAGGAGAGACTGAGGAGGAGAGACTGAGGAGGAGGGACTGAGGAGGAGAGACTGAGGAGGAGAGGCTGAGGAGGAGGGACTGAGGAGGAGAGACTGAGGAGGAGGGACTGAGGAGGAGAGACTGAGAAGGAGAGACTGAGGAGGAGATTCTGAGGGGGAGAGACTGAGGAGGAGAGGCTGAGGAGGAGGGACTGAGGAGGAGAGACTGAGGAGGAGGGACTGAAGAGATTCTGAGGAGGAGACACTGAGGAGGAGAAACTGAGGAGGAGGGACCGAGGAGGAGATTCTGAGGAGGAGAGACTGAGGAGGAGAGACTGAGGAGGAGAGACTGAGGAGGAGGGACTGAGGAGGAGAGACTGAGGAGGAGAAACTGAGGAGGAGAAACTGAGGAGGAGAGACTGAGGAGGAGAGGCTGAGGAGGAGGGACTGAGGAGGAGACGCTGAGGAGGAGGGACTGAGGAGGAGAGACTGAGGAGGAGAGACTGAGGAGGAGATTCTGGGGAGGAGAGACTGAGGAGGAGATTCTGAGGGGGAGAGACTGAGGAGGAGAGGCTGAGGAGGAGAGATTGAGGAGGAGAGACTGAGGAGGAGAGACTGAGGAGGAGAGACTGAGGAGGAGAGAGAGACTGAGGAGGAGAGACTGAGGAGGAGAGACTGAGGAGGAGAGACTGAGGAGGAGAGACTGAGGAGGAGATTCTGAGGAGGAGAAACTGAGGAGGAGAGACTGAGGAGGAGATTCTGAGGAGGAGGGACTGAGGAGGAGAGACTGAGGAGGAGAGACTGAGGAGGAGAGACTGAGGAGGAGGGACTGAGGAGGAGATTCTGAGGGGGAGAGACTGAGGAGGAGGGACTGAGGAGGAGGGATTGAGGAGGAGAGACTGAGGAGGAGAGACTGAGGAGGAGAGACTGAGGAGGAGAAACTGAGGAGGAGAGACTGAGGAGGAGAGGCTGAGGAGGAGGGACTGAGGAGGAGACGCTGAGGAGGAGGGACTGAGGAGGAGAGACTGAGGAGGAGAGACTGAGGAGGAGATTCTGAGGAGGAGAGACTGAGGAGGAGATACTGAGGAGGAGGGACTGAGGAGGAGAGACTGAGGAGGAGAGACTGAGGAGGAGATTCTGAGGAGGAGAGACTGAGGAGGAGATTCTGAGGAGGAGAGACTGAGGAGGAGATTCTGAGGAGGAGAGACTGAGGAGGAGATTCTGAGGAGGAGAGACTGAGGAGGAGATTCTGAGGAGGAGGGACTGAGGAGGAGGGACTGAGGAGGAGATTCTGAGGAGGAGGTTCTGAGGAGGAGAGACTGAGGAGGAGAGACTGAGGAGGAGAGACTGAGGAGGAGATTCTGAGGAGGAGAGACTGAGGAGGAGATTCTGAGGAGGAGAGACTGAGGAGGAGGTTCTGAGGAGGAGAGACTGAGGAGGAGAGACTGAGGAGGAGAGACTGAGGAGGAGAGACTGAGGAGGAGGGACTGAGGAGGAGGGACTGAGGAGGAGAGACTGAGGAGGAGGGACTGAGGAGGAGAGACTGAGAAGGAGAGACTGAGGAGGAGATTCTGAGGGGGAGAGACTGAGGAAGAGAGGCTGAGGAGGAGGGACTGAGGAGGAGAGACTGAGGAGGAGGGACTGAGGAGGAGAGACTGAGGAGGAGGGACTGAAGAGATTCTGAGGAGGAGAGACTGAGGAGGAGAAACTGAGGAGGAGGGACCGAGGAGGAGATTCTGAGGAGGAGAGACTGAGGAGGAGAGACTGAGGAGGAGAGAGAGACTGAGGAGGAGAGACTGAGGAGGAGAGACTGAGGAGGAGAGACTGAGGAGGAGATTCTGAGGAGGAGAAACTGAGGAGGAGAGACTGAGGAGGAGATTCTGAGGAGGAGGGACTGAGGAGGAGAGACTGAGGAGGAGAGACTGAGGAGGAGAGACTGAGGAGGAGGGACTGAGGAGGAGATTCTGAGGGGGAGAGACTGAGGAGGAGGGACTGAGGAGGAGGGACTGAGGAGGAGAGACTGAGGAGGAGAGACTGAGGAGGAGAGACTGAGGAGGAGAAACTGAGGAGGAGAGACTGAGGAGGAGAGACTGAGGAGGAGATTCTGAGGAGGAGAGACTGAGGAGGAGAGACTGAGGAGGAGGGACTGAGGAGGAGAGACTGAGGAGGAGAGACTGAGGAGGAGATTCTGAGGAGGAGAGACTGAGGAGGAGATTCTGAGGAGGAGAGACTGAGGAGGAGATTCTGAGGAGGAGAGACTGAGGAGGAGATTCTGAGGAGGAGAGACTGAGGAGGAGATTCTGAGGAGGAGAGACTGAGGAGGAGATTCTGAGGAGGAGGGACTGAGGAGGAGGGACTGAGGAGGAGATTCTGAGGAGGAGGTTCTGAGGAGGAGAGACTGAGGAGGAGAGACTGAGGAGGAGAGACTGAGGAGGAGATTCTGAGGAGGAGAGACTGAGGAGGAGATTCTGAGGAGGAGAGACTGAGGAGGAGGTTCTGAGGAGGAGAGACTGAGGAGGAGAGACTGAGGAGGAGAGACTGAGGAGGAGAGACTGAGGAGGAGGGACTGAGGAGGAGAGACTGAGGAGGAGAGGCTGAGGAGGAGGGACTGAGGAGGAGAGACTGAGGAGGAGGGACTGAGGAGGAGAGACTGAGGAGGAGAGACTGAGGAGGAGGGACTGAGGAGGAGATTCTGAGGGGGAGAGACTGAGGAGGAGGGACTGAGGAGGAGGGATTGAGGAGGAGAGACTGAGGAGGAGAGACTGAGGAGGAGAGACTGAGGAGGAGAAACTGAGGAGGAGAGACTGAGGAGGAGAGGCTGAGGAGGAGGGACTGAGGAGGAGACGCTGAGGAGGAGGGACTGAGGAGGAGAGACTGAGGAGGAGAGACTGAGGAGGAGATTCTGAGGAGGAGAGACTGAGGAGGAGATACTGAGGAGGAGGGACTGAGGAGGAGAGACTGAGGAGGAGAGACTGAGGAGGAGATTCTGAGGAGGAGAGACTGAGGAGGAGATTCTGAGGAGGAGAGACTGAGGAGGAGATTCTGAGGAGGAGAGACTGAGGAGGAGATTCTGAGGAGGAGAGACTGAGGAGGAGATTCTGAGGAGGAGGGACTGAGGAGGAGGGACTGAGGAGGAGATTCTGAGGAGGAGGTTCTGAGGAGGAGAGACTGAGGAGGAGAGACTGAGGAGGAGAGACTGAGGAGGAGATTCTGAGGAGGAGAGACTGAGGAGGAGATTCTGAGGAGGAGAGACTGAGGAGGAGGTTCTGAGGAGGAGAGACTGAGGAGGAGAGACTGAGGAGGAGAGACTGAGGAGGAGAGACTGAGGAGGAGGGACTGAGGAGGAGGGACTGAGGAGGAGAGACTGAGGAGGAGGGACTGAGGAGGAGAGACTGAGAAGGAGAGACTGAGGAGGAGATTCTGAGGGGGAGAGACTGAGGAAGAGAGGCTGAGGAGGAGGGACTGAGGAGGAGAGACTGAGGAGGAGGGACTGAGGAGGAGAGACTGAGGAGGAGGGACTGAAGAGATTCTGAGGAGGAGAGACTGAGGAGGAGAAACTGAGGAGGAGGGACCGAGGAGGAGATTCTGAGGAGGAGAGACTGAGGAGGAGAGACTGAGGAGGAGAGAGAGACTGAGGAGGAGAGACTGAGGAGGAGAGACTGAGGAGGAGAGACTGAGGAGGAGATTCTGAGGAGGAGAAACTGAGGAGGAGAGACTGAGGAGGAGATTCTGAGGAGGAGGGACTGAGGAGGAGAGACTGAGGAGGAGAGACTGAGGAGGAGAGACTGAGGAGGAGGGACTGAGGAGGAGATTCTGAGGGGGAGAGACTGAGGAGGAGGGACTGAGGAGGAGGGACTGAGGAGGAGAGACTGAGGAGGAGAGACTGAGGAGGAGAGACTGAGGAGGAGAAACTGAGGAGGAGAGACTGAGGAGGAGAGACTGAGGAGGAGATTCTGAGGAGGAGAGACTGAGGAGGAGAGACTGAGGAGGAGGGACTGAGGAGGAGAGACTGAGGAGGAGAGACTGAGGAGGAGATTCTGAGGAGGAGAGACTGAGGAGGAGATTCTGAGGAGGAGAGACTGAGGAGGAGATTCTGAGGAGGAGAGACTGAGGAGGAGATTCTGAGGAGGAGAGACTGAGGAGGAGATTCTGAGGAGGAGAGACTGAGGAGGAGATTCTGAGGAGGAGGGACTGAGGAGGAGGGACTGAGGAGGAGATTCTGAGGAGGAGGTTCTGAGGAGGAGAGACTGAGGAGGAGAGACTGAGGAGGAGAGACTGAGGAGGAGATTCTGAGGAGGAGAGACTGAGGAGGAGATTCTGAGGAGGAGAGACTGAGGAGGAGGTTCTGAGGAGGAGAGACTGAGGAGGAGAGACTGAGGAGGAGAGACTGAGGAGGAGAGACTGAGGAGGAGGGACTGAGGAGGAGAGACTGAGGAGGAGAGGCTGAGGAGGAGGGACTGAGGAGGAGAGACTGAGGAGGAGGGACTGAGGAGGAGAGACTGAGAAGGAGAGACTGAGGAGGAGATTCTGAGGGGGAGAGACTGAGGAAGAGAGGCTGAGGAGGAGGGACTGAGGAGGAGAGACTGAGGAGGAGGGACTGAGGAGGAGAGACTGAGGAGGAGGGACTGAAGAGATTCTGAGGAGGAGAGACTGAGGAGGAGAAACTGAGGAGGAGGGACCGAGGAGGAGATTCTGAGGAGGAGAGACTGAGGAGGAGAGACTGAGGAGGAGAGACTGAGGAGGAGGGACTGAGGAGGAGAGACTGAGGAGGAGAAACTGAGGAGGAGAAACTGAGGAGGAGAGACTGAGGAGGAGAGGCTGAGGAGGAGGGACTGAGGAGGAGACGCTGAGGAGGAGGGACTGAGGAGGAGAGACTGAGGAGGAGAGACTGAGGAGGAGATTCTGGGGAGGAGAGACTGAGGAGGAGATTCTGAGGGGGAGAGACTGAGGAGGAGGGACTGAGGAGGAGAGACTGAGGAGGAGATTCTGAGGAGGAGGGACTGAGGAGGAGAGACTGAGGAGGAGGGACTGAGGAGGAGAGACTGAGGAGGAGGGACTGAGGAGGAGAGATTGAGGAGGAGAGACTGAGGAGGAGAGACTGAGGAGGAGAGACTGAGGAGGAGAGAGAGACTGAGGAGGAGAGACTGAGGAGGAGAGACTGAGGAGGAGAGACTGAGGAGGAGAGACTGAGGAGGAGAGACTGAGGAGGAGGGACTGAGGAGGAGATTCTGAGGGGGAGAGAATGAGGAGGAGGGACTGAGGAGGAGGGACTGAGGAGGAGAGACTGAGGAGGAGAGACTGAGGAGGAGAGACTGAGGAGGAGAGACTGAGGAGGAGATTCTGAGGGGGAGAGACTGAGGAGGAGGGACTGAGGAGGAGAGACTGAGGAGGAGAGACTGAGGAGGAGAAACTGAGGAGGAGGGACTGAGGAGGAGATTCTGAGGGGGAGATTCTGAGGGGGAGAGACTGAGGAGGAGAGGCTGAGGAGGAGGGACTGAGGAGGAGACGCTGAGGAGGAGGGACTGAGGAGGAGAGACTGAGGAGGAGAGACTGAGGAGGAGATTCTGGGGAGGAGAGACTGAGGAGGAGATTCTGAGGGGGAGAGAGAGACTGAGGAGGAGAGAGAGACTGAGGAGGAGAGACTGAGGAGGAGAGATTGAGGAGGAGAGGTTGAGGAGGAGGGACTGAGGAGGAGAGACTGAGGAGGAGGGACTGAGGAGGAGAGACTGAGGAGGAGAGACTGAGGAGGAGAGACTGAGGAGTAGAGATTGAGGAGGAGAGACTGAGGAGGAGAGACTGAGGAGGAGAGACTGAGGAGGAGAGACTGAGGAGGAGAGAGAGACTGAGGAGGAGAGAGAGACTGAGGAGGAGAGACTGAGGAGGAGAGACTGAGGAGGAGAGACTGAGGAGGAGAGACTGAGGAGGAGGGACTGAGGAGGAGATTCTGAGGGGGAGAGACTGAGGAGGAGGGACTGAGGAGGAGGGACTGAGGAGGAGAGACTGAGGAGGAGAGACTGAGGAGGAGAGACTGAGGAGGAGAGACTGAGGAGGAGATTCTGAGGGGGAGAGACTGAGGAGGAGAGACTGAGGAGGAGGGACTGAGGAGGAGAGACTGAGGAGGAGGGACTGAGGAGGAGATTCTGAGGGGGAGAGACTGAGGAGGAGAGGCTGAGGAGGAGAGACTGAGGAGGAGATTCTGAGGAGGAGAGACTGAGAAGGAGATTCTGAGGAGGAGAGACTGAGGAGGAGATTCTGAGGAGGAGAGACTGAGGAGGAGATTCTGAGGAGGAGAGACTGAGGAGGAGATTCTGAGGAGGAGAGACTGAGGAGGAGATTCTGAGGAGGAGAGACTGAGGAGGAGATTCTGAGGAGGAGAGACTGAGGAGGAGGGACTGAGGAGGAGATTCTGAGGAGGAGGTTCTGAGGAGGAGAGACTGAGGAGGAGATTCTGAGGAGGAGAGACTGAGGAGGAGATTCTGAGGAGGAGAGACTGAGGAGGAGAGACTGAGGAGGAGGGACTGAAGAGATTCTGAGGAGGAGAGACTGAGGAGGAGAAACTGAGGAGGAGGGACCGAGGAGGAGATTCTGAGGAGGAGAGACTGAGGAGGAGAGACTGAGGAGGAGAGACTGAGGAGGAGGGACTGAGGAGGAGAGACTGAGGAGGAGAAACTGAGGAGGAGAGACTGAGGAGGAGAGACTGAGGAGGAGATTCTGAGGAGGAGAGACTGAGGAGGAGAGACTGAGGAGGAGGGACTGAGGAGGAGAGACTGAGGAGGAGAGACTGAGGAGAAGATTCTGAGGAGGAGAGACTGAGGAGGAGATTCTGAGGAGGAGAGACTGAGGAGGAGATTCTGAGGAGGAGAGACTGAGGAGGAGGGACTGAGGAGGAGAGACTGAGGAGGAGAGACTGAGGAGGAGAGACTGAGGAGGAGAGATTGAGGAGAAGAGACTGAGGAGGAGAGACTGAGGAGGAGAGACTGAGGAGGAGAGACTGAGGAGGAGAGAGAGACTGAGGAGGAGAGACTGAGGAGGAGAGACTGAGGAGGAGAGACTGAGGAGGAGAGACTGAGGAGGAGGGACTGAGGAGGAGATTCTGAGGGGGAGAGACTGAGGAGGAGGGACTGAGGAGGAGGGACTGAGGAGGAGAGACTGAGGAGGAGAGACTGAGGAGGAGAGACTGAGGAGGAGATTCTGAGGGGGAGAGACTGAGGAGGAGGGACTGAGGAGGAGAGACTGAGGAGGAGAGACTGAGGAGGAGAAACTGAGGAGGAGGGACTGAGGAGGAGATTCTGAGGAGGAGATTCTGAGGGGGAGAGACTGAGGAGGAGGGACTGAGGAGGAGACGCTGAGGAGGAGGGACTGAGGAGGAGAGACTGAGGAGGAGAGACTGAGGAGGAGATTCTGGGGAGGAGAGACTGAGGAGGAGATTCTGAGGGGGAGAGACTGAGGAGGAGAGGCTGAGGAGGAGGGACTGAGGAGGAGAGACTGAGGAGGAGGGACTGAGGAGGAGAGACTGAGGAGGAGAGACTGAGGAGGAGAGACTGAGGAGGAGAGATTGAGGAGGAGAGACTGAGGAGGAGAGACTGAGGAGGAGAGACTGAGGAGGAGAGACTGAGGAGGAGAGAGAGACTGAGGAGGAGAGAGAGACTGAGGAGGAGAGACTGAGGAGGAGAGACTGAGGAGGAGAGACTGAGGAGGAGATTCTGAGGGGGAGAGACTGAGGAGGAGAGGCTGAGGAAGAGGGACTGAGGAGGAGATTCTGAGGGGGAGAGACTGAGGAGGAGAGACTGAGGAGGAGGGACTGAAGAGGAGAGACTGAGGAGGAGGGACTGAGGAGGAGATTCTGAGGGGGAGAGACTGAGGAGGAGAGGCTGAGGAGGAGAGACTGAGGAGGAGATTCTGAGGAGGAGAGACTGAGAAGGAGATTCTGAGGAGGAGAGACTGAGGAGGAGATTCTGAGGAGGAGAGACTGAGGAGGAGATTCTGAGGAGGAGAGACTGAGGAGGAGATTCTGAGGAGGAGAGACTGAGGAGGAGATTCTGAGGAGGAGAGACTGAGGAGGAGATTCTGAGGAGGAGAGACTGAGGAGGAGGGACTGAGGAGGAGATTCTGAGGAGGAGGTTCTGAGGAGGAGAGACTGAGGAGGAGAGACTGAGGAGGAGAGACTGAGGAGGAGATTCTGAGGAGGAGAGACTGAGGAGGAGATTCTGAGGAGGAGAGACTGAGGAGGAGAGACTGAGGAGGAGGGACTGAAGAGATTCTGAGGAGGAGAGACTGAGGAGGAGAAACTGAGGAGGAGGGACCGAGGAGGAGATTCTGAGGAGGAGAGACTGAGGAGGAGATACTGAGGAGGAGAGACTGAGGAGGAGGGACTGAGGAGGAGAGACTGAGGAGGAGAAACTGAGGAGGAGAAACTGAGGAGGAGAGACTGAGGAGGAGAGACTGAGGAGGAGATTCTGAGGAGGAGAGACTGAGGAGGAGAGACTGAGGAGGAGGGACTGAGGAGGAGAGACTGAGGAGGAGAGACTGAGGAGGAGATTCTGAGGAGGAGAGACTGAGGAGGAGATTCTGAGGAGGAGAGACTGAGGAGGAGATTCTGAGGAGGAGAGACTGAGGAGGAGGGACTGAGGAGGAGAGACTGAGGAGGAGAGACTGAGGAGGAGAGACTGAGGAGGAGAGATTGAGGAGGAGAGACTGAGGAGGAGAGACTGAGGAGGAGAGACTGAGGAGGAGAGACTGAGGAGGAGAGACTGAGGAGGAGGGACTGAGGAGGAGATTCTGAGGGGGAGAGACTGAGGAGGAGGGACTGAGGAGGAGGGACTGAGGAGGAGAGACTGAGGAGGAGAGACTGAGGAGGAGAGACTGAGGAGGAGATTCTGAGGGGGAGAGACTGAGGAGGAGGGACTGAGGAGGAGAGACTGAGGAGGAGAAACTGAGGAGGAGGGACTGAGGAGGAGATTCTGAGGGGGAGAGACTGAGGAGGAGAGGCTGAGGAGGAGGGACTGAGGAGGAGACGCTGAGGAGGAGGGACTGAGGAGGAGAGACTGAGGAGGAGAGACTGAGGAGGAGATTCTGGGGAGGAGAGACTGAGGAGGAGATTCTGAGGGGGAGAGACTGAGGAGGAGAGGCTGAGGAGGAGGGACTGAGGAGGAGAGACTGAGGAGGAGGGACTGAGGAGGAGAGACTGAGGAGGAGAGACTGAGGAGGAGAGACTGAGGAGGAGAGATTGAGGAGGAGAGACTGAGGAGGAGAGACTGAGGAGGAGAGACTGAGGAGGAGAGAGAGACTGAGGAGGAGAGAGAGACTGAGGAGGAGAGACTGAGGAGGAGAGACTGAGGAGGAGAGACTGAGGAGGAGAGACTGAGGAGGAGGGACTGAGGAGGAGATTCTGAGGGGGAGAGACTGAGGAGGAGGGACTGAGGAGGAGGGACTGAGGAGGAGAGACTGAGGAGGAGAGACTGAGGAGGAGAGACTGAGGAGGAGAGACTGAGGAGGAGATTCTGAGGGGGAGAGACTGAGGAGGAGAGGCTGAGGAAGAGGGACTGAGGAGGAGATTCTGAGGGGGAGAGACTGAGGAGGAGAGACTGAGGAGGAGGGACTGAGGAGGAGAGACTGAGGGGGAGGGACTGAGGAGGAGGGACTGAGGAGGAGAGACTGAGGAGGAGAGACTGAGGAGGAGAGACTGAGGAGGAGATTCTGAGGGGGAGAGACTGAGGAGGAGGGACTGAGGAGGAGAGACTGAGGAGGAGAGGCTGAGGAGGAGGGACTGAGGAGGAGAGACTGAGGAGGAGAGACTGAGGAGGAGGGACTGAGGAGGAGATTCTGAGGGGGAGAGACTGAGGAGGAGGGACTGAGGAGGAGAGACTGAGGAGGAGGGACTGAGGAGGAGAGACTGAGGAGGAGATTCTGAGGAGGAGATTCTGAGGGGGAGAGACTGAGGAGGAGGGACTGAGGAGGAGGGACTGAGGAGGAGAGACTGAGGACGAGAGACTGAGGAGGAGAGACTGAGGAGGAGGGACTGAGGAGATTCTGAGGAGGAGAGACTGAGGAGGAGAGACTGAGGAGGAGGGACCGAGGAGGAGATTCTGAGGGGGAAAGACTGAGGAGGAGGGACTGAGGAGGGACTGAGGAGGAGAGACTGAGGAGGAGAGACTGAGGAGGAGAGACTGAGGAGGAGATTCTGAGGAGGAGAGACTGAGGAGGAGATTCTGAGGAGGAGAGACTGAGGAGGAGAGACTGAGGAGGAGAGACTGAGGAGGAGAGACTGAGGAGGAGATTCTGAGGAGGAGAGACTGAGGAGGAGAGACTGAGGAGGAGAGACTGAGGAGGAGAGACTGAGGAGGAGAGACTGAGGAGGAGATTCTGAGGAGGAGAGACTGAGGAGGAGAGACTGGGGAGGAGATTCTGAGGAGGAGAGACTGAGGAGGAGGGACTGAGGAGATTCTGAGGAGGAGAGACTGAGGAGGAGAAACTGAGGAGGAGAGACTGAGGAGGAGAGACTGAGAAGGAGGGACTGAGGAGGAGATTCTGAGGGGGAGAGACTGAGGAGGAGAGGCTGAGGAGGAGGGACTGAGGAGGAGAGACTGAGGAGGAGGGACTGAGGAGGAGAGACTGAGGAGGTGGGACTGAAGAGATTCTGAGGAGGAGAGACTGAGGAGGAGAAACTGAGGAGGAGGGACCGAGGAGGAGATTCTGAGGGGGAAAGACTGAGGAGGAGAGACTGAGGAGGAGAGACTGAGGAGGAGAGACTGAGGAGGAGGGACTGAGGAGGAGAGACTGAGGAGGAGAAACTGAGGAGGAGAGACTGAGGAGGAGAGACTGAGGAGGAGAGACTGAGGAGGAGATTCTGAGGGGGAGAGACTGAGGAGGAGGGACTGAGGAGGAGAGACTGAGGAGGAGAGACTGAGGAGGAGAAACTGAGGCGGAGGGACTGAGGAGGAGATTCTGAGGGGGAGAGACTGAGGAGGAGAGGCTGAGGAGGAGGGACTGAGGAGGAGACGCTGAGGAGGAGGGACTGAGGAGAAGAGACTGAGGAGGAGAGACTGAGGAGGAGATTCTGGGGAGGAGAGACTGAGGAGGAGATTCTGAGGGGGAGAGACTGAGGAGGAGAGGCTGAGGAGGAGGGACTGAGGAGGAGGGACTGAGGAGGAGAGACTGAGGAGGAGAGACTGAGGAGGAGAGATTGAGGAGGAGAGATTGAGGAGGAGAGACTGAGGAGGAGAGAGAGACTGAGGAGGAGAGAGAGACTGAGGAGGAGAGACTGAGGAGGAGAGACTGAGGAGGAGAGACTGAGGAGGAGAGACTGAGGAGGAGGGACTGAGGAGGAGATTCTGAGGGGAAGAGACTGAGGAGGAGGGACTGAGGAGGAGGGACTGAGGAGGACAGACTGAGGAGGAGAGACTGAGGAGGAGAGACTGAGGAGATTCTGGGGAGGAGAGACTGAGGAGGAAATTCTGAGGGGGAGAGACTGAGGAGGAGGGACTGAGGAGGAGGGACTGAGGAGGAGAGACTGAGGAGGAGAGACTGAGGAGGAGAGACTGAGGAGGAGGGACTGAGGAGATTCTGAGGAGGAGAGACTGAGGAGGAGGGACTGAGGAGGAGAGACTGAGGAGGAGGGACTGAGGAGGAGAGACTGAGGAGGAGAGACTGAGGAGGAGATTCTGAGGAGGAGAGACTGAGGAGGAGATTCTGAGGGGGAGAGACTGAGGAGGAGGGACTGAGGAGGAGGGACTGAGGAGGAGAGACTGAGGAGGAGAGACTGAGGAGGAGAGACTGAGGAGGAGGGACTGAGGAGATTCTGAGGAGGAGAGACTGAGGAGGAGAAACTGAGGAGGAGAGACTGAGGAGGAGGGACCGAGGAGGAGATTCTGAGGGGAAAGACTGAGGAGGAGGGACTGAGGAGGGACTGAGGAGGAGAGACTGAGGAGGAGAGACTGAGGAGGAGAGACTGAGGAGGAGATTCTGAGGAGGAGGGACTGAGGAGGAGATTCTGAGAAGGAGAGACTGAGGAGGAGAGACTGAGGAGGAGAGACTGAGGAGGAGAGACTGAGGAGGAGATTCTGAGGAGGAGAGACTGAGGAGGAGAGACTGAGGAGGAGGGACTGAGGAGATTCTGAGGAGGAGAGACTGAGGAGGAGAAACTGAGGAGGAGAGACTGAGGAGGAGAGACTGAGGAGGAGATTCTGAGGGGGAGAGACTGAGGAGGAGAGACTGAGGAGGAGAGACTGAGGAGGAGGGACTGAGGAGGAGAGACTGAGGAGGAGAGACTGAGGAGGAGATTCTGAGGAGGAGAGACTGAGGAGGAGATTCTGAGGGGGAGAGACTGAGGAGGAGGGACTGAGGAGGAGGGACTGAGGAGGAGAGACTGAGGAGGAGAGACTGAGGAGGAGAGACTGAGGAGGAGGGACTGAGGAGATTCTGAGGAGGAGAGACTGAGGAGGAGAAACTGAGGAGGAGAGACTGAGGAGGAGGGACCGAGGAGGAGATTCTGAGGGGAAAGACTGAGGAGGAGGGACTGAGGAGGGACTGAGGAGGAGAGACTGAGGAGGAGAGACTGAGGAGGAGAGACTGAGGAGGAGATTCTGAGGAGGAGGGACTGAGGAGGAGATTCTGAGAAGGAGAGACTGAGGAGGAGAGACTGAGGAGGAGAGACTGAGGAGGAGAGACTGAGGAGGAGATTCTGAGGAGGAGAGACTGAGGAGGAGAGACTGAGGAGGAGGGACTGAGGAGATTCTGAGGAGGAGAGACTGAGGAGGAGAAACTGAGGAGGAGAGACTGAGGAGGAGAGACTGAGGAGGAGATTCTGAGGAGGAGAGACTGAGGAGGAGAAACTGAGGAGGAGAGACTGAGGAGGAGAGACTGAGGAGGAGAGACTGAGGAGGAGATTCTGAGGGGGAGAGACTGAGGAGGAGAGACTGAGGAGGAGAGACTGAGGAGGAGGGACTGAGGAGGAGAGACTGAGGAGGAGAGACTGAGGAGGAGGGACTGAGGAGGAGAGACTGAGGAGGAGAGACTGAGGAGGAGAGACTGAGGAGGAGAGACTGAGGAGGAGGGACTGAGGAGGAGAGACTGAGGAGGAGAGACTGAGGAGGAGAGACTGAGGAGGAGAGACTGAGGAGGAGAGACTGAGGAGGAGATTCTGAGGGGGAGAGACTGAGGAGGAGGGACTGAGGAGGAGAGGCTGAGGAGGAGGGACTGAGGGGGAGAGACTGAGGAGGAGAGACTGAGGAGGATATTCTGAGGGGGAGAGACTGAGGAGGAGGGACTGAGGAGGAGAGGCTGAGGAGGAGGGACGGAGGAGGAGAGACTGAGGAGGAGAGACTGAGGAGGAGAGACTGAGGAGGAGGGACTGAGGAGGAGATTCTGAGGGGGAGAGACTGAGGAGGAGAGACTGAGGAGGAGAGACTGAGGGGGAGAGACTGCGGGGGAGAGACTGAGAGGGAGAGACTGAGGAGGAGAGGCTGAGGAGGAGGGACTGAGGGGGAGAGACTGAGGAGGAGGGACTGAGGAGGAGAGACTGAGGAGGAGAGACTGAGGAGGAGATTCTGAGGAGGAGATTCTGAGGGGGAGACACTGAGGAGGAGGGACTGAGGAGGAGAGACTGAGGAGGAGAGACTGAGGAGGAGAGACTGAGGAGGAGAGACTGAGGAGGAGAGACTGAGGAGGAGGGACTGAGGAGGAGATTCTGAGGGGGAGAGACTGAGGAGGAGGGACTGAGGAGGAGGGACTGAGGAGGAGAGACTGAGGAGGAGATTCTGAGGAGGAGAGACTGAGGAGGAGGGACTGAGGAGATTCTGAGGAGGAGAGACTGAGGAGGAGAGACTGAGGAGGAGATTCTGAGGAGGAGAGACTGAGGAGGAGAGACTGAGGAGGAGAGACTGAGGAGGAGATTCTGAGGGGGAGAGACTGAGGAGGAGATTCTGAGGAGGAGAGACTGAGGAGGAGATTCTGAGGGGGAGAGACTGAGGAGGAGAGACTGAGGAGGAGAGACTGAGGAGGAGAGACTGAGGAGGAGAGACTGAGGAGGAGAAACTGAGGAGGAGAGACTGAGGAGGAGAGACTGAGGAGGAGAGAGAGACTGAGGAGGAGAGACTGAGGAGGAGAGACTGAGGAGGAGAGACTGAGGAGGAGAGACTGAGGAGGAGATTCTGAGGAGGAGAAACTGAGGAGGAGAGACTGAGGAGGAGATTCTGAGGAGGAGGGACTGAGGAGGAGAGACTGAGGAGGAGAGACTGAGGAGGAGAGACTGAGGAGGAGGGACTGAGGAGGAGATTCTGAGGGGGAGAGACTGAGGAGGAGGGACTGAGGAGGAGGGATTGAGGAGGAGAGACTGAGGAGGAGAGACTGAGGAGGAGAGACTGAGGAGGAGAAACTGAGGAGGAGAGACTGAGGAGGAGAGGCTGAGGAGGAGGGACTGAGGAGGAGACGCTGAGGAGGAGGGACTGAGGAGGAGAGACTGAGGAGGAGAGACTGAGGAGGAGATTCTGAGGAGGAGAGACTGAGGAGGAGATACTGAGGAGGAGGGACTGAGGAGGAGAGACTGAGGAGGAGAGACTGAGGAGGAGATTCTGAGGAGGAGAGACTGAGGAGGAGATTCTGAGGAGGAGAGACTGAGGAGGAGATTCTGAGGAGGAGAGACTGAGGAGGAGATTCTGAGGAGGAGAGACTGAGGAGGAGATTCTGAGGAGGAGGGACTGAGGAGGAGGGACTGAGGAGGAGATTCTGAGGAGGAGGTTCTGAGGAGGAGAGACTGAGGAGGAGAGACTGAGGAGGAGAGACTGAGGAGGAGATTCTGAGGAGGAGAGACTGAGGAGGAGATTCTGAGGAGGAGAGACTGAGGAGGAGGTTCTGAGGAGGAGAGACTGAGGAGGAGAGACTGAGGAGGAGAGACTGAGGAGGAGAGACTGAGGAGGAGGGACTGAGGAGGAGGGACTGAGGAGGAGAGACTGAGGAGGAGGGACTGAGGAGGAGAGACTGAGAAGGAGAGACTGAGGAGGAGATTCTGAGGGGGAGAGACTGAGGAAGAGAGGCTGAGGAGGAGGGACTGAGGAGGAGAGACTGAGGAGGAGGGACTGAGGAGGAGAGACTGAGGAGGAGGGACTGAAGAGATTCTGAGGAGGAGAGACTGAGGAGGAGAAACTGAGGAGGAGGGACCGAGGAGGAGATTCTGAGGAGGAGAGACTGAGGAGGAGAGACTGAGGAGGAGAGAGAGACTGAGGAGGAGAGACTGAGGAGGAGAGACTGAGGAGGAGATTCTGAGGAGGAGAAACTGAGGAGGAGAGACTGAGGAGGAGATTCTGAGGAGGAGGGACTGAGGAGGAGAGACTGAGGAGGAGAGACTGAGGAGGAGAGACTGAGGAGGAGGGACTGAGGAGGAGATTCTGAGGGGGAGAGACTGAGGAGGAGGGACTGAGGAGGAGGGACTGAGGAGGAGAGACTGAGGAGGAGAGACTGAGGAGGAGAGACTGAGGAGGAGAAACTGAGGAGGAGAGACTGAGGAGGAGAGACTGAGGAGGAGATTCTGAGGAGGAGAGACTGAGGAGGAGAGACTGAGGAGGAGGGACTGAGGAGGAGAGACTGAGGAGGAGAGACTGAGGAGGAGATTCTGAGGAGGAGAGACTGAGGAGGAGATTCTGAGGAGGAGAGACTGAGGAGGAGATTCTGAGGAGGAGAGACTGAGGAGGAGATTCTGAGGAGGAGAGACTGAGGAGGAGATTCTGAGGAGGAGAGACTGAGGAGGAGATTCTGAGGAGGAGGGACTGAGGAGGAGGGACTGAGGAGGAGATTCTGAGGAGGAGGTTCTGAGGAGGAGAGACTGAGGAGGAGAGACTGAGGAGGAGAGACTGAGGAGGAGATTCTGAGGAGGAGAGACTGAGGAGGAGATTCTGAGGAGGAGAGACTGAGGAGGAGGTTCTGAGGAGGAGAGACTGAGGAGGAGAGACTGAGGAGGAGAGACTGAGGAGGAGAGACTGAGGAGGAGGGACTGAGGAGGAGAGACTGAGGAGGAGAGGCTGAGGAGGAGGGACTGAGGAGGAGAGACTGAGGAGGAGGGACTGAGGAGGAGAGACTGAGGAGGAGAGACTGAGGAGGAGGGACTGAGGAGGAGATTCTGAGGGGGAGAGACTGAGGAGGAGGGACTGAGGAGGAGGGATTGAGGAGGAGAGACTGAGGAGGAGAGACTGAGGAGGAGAGACTGAGGAGGAGAAACTGAGGAGGAGAGACTGAGGAGGAGAGGCTGAGGAGGAGGGACTGAGGAGGAGACGCTGAGGAGGAGGGACTGAGGAGGAGAGACTGAGGAGGAGAGACTGAGGAGGAGATTCTGAGGAGGAGAGACTGAGGAGGAGATACTGAGGAGGAGGGACTGAGGAGGAGAGACTGAGGAGGAGAGACTGAGGAGGAGATTCTGAGGAGGAGAGACTGAGGAGGAGATTCTGAGGAGGAGAGACTGAGGAGGAGATTCTGAGGAGGAGAGACTGAGGAGGAGATTCTGAGGAGGAGAGACTGAGGAGGAGATTCTGAGGAGGAGGGACTGAGGAGGAGGGACTGAGGAGGAGATTCTGA
The DNA here is from genome assembly GCF_026437365.1 of Eucyclogobius newberryi. Classification (NCBI taxonomy): domain Eukaryota; kingdom Metazoa; phylum Chordata; class Actinopteri; order Gobiiformes; family Gobiidae; genus Eucyclogobius; species Eucyclogobius newberryi. The sequence goes on along the minus strand of NW_027316532.1, from coordinate 160,807 downwards.
GGAGGAGGTTCTGAGGAGGAGAGACTGAGGAGGAGAGACTGAGGAGGAGAGACTGAGGAGGAGATTCTGAGGAGGAGAGACTGAGGAGGAGATTCTGAGGAGGAGAGACTGAGGAGGAGGTTCTGAGGAGGAGAGACTGAGGAGGAGAGACTGAGGAGGAGAGACTGAGGAGGAGAGACTGAGGAGGAGGGACTGAGGAGGAGGGACTGAGGAGGAGAGACTGAGGAGGAGGGACTGAGGAGGAGAGACTGAGAAGGAGAGACTGAGGAGGAGATTCTGAGGGGGAGAGACTGAGGAAGAGAGGCTGAGGAGGAGGGACTGAGGAGGAGAGACTGAGGAGGAGGGACTGAGGAGGAGAGACTGAGGAGGAGGGACTGAAGAGATTCTGAGGAGGAGAGACTGAGGAGGAGAAACTGAGGAGGAGGGACCGAGGAGGAGATTCTGAGGAGGAGAGACTGAGGAGGAGAGACTGAGGAGGAGAGAGAGACTGAGGAGGAGAGACTGAGGAGGAGAGACTGAGGAGGAGAGACTGAGGAGGAGATTCTGAGGAGGAGAAACTGAGGAGGAGAGACTGAGGAGGAGATTCTGAGGAGGAGGGACTGAGGAGGAGAGACTGAGGAGGAGAGACTGAGGAGGAGAGACTGAGGAGGAGGGACTGAGGAGGAGATTCTGAGGGGGAGAGACTGAGGAGGAGGGACTGAGGAGGAGGGACTGAGGAGGAGAGACTGAGGAGGAGAGACTGAGGAGGAGAGACTGAGGAGGAGAAACTGAGGAGGAGAGACTGAGGAGGAGAGACTGAGGAGGAGATTCTGAGGAGGAGAGACTGAGGAGGAGAGACTGAGGAGGAGGGACTGAGGAGGAGAGACTGAGGAGGAGAGACTGAGGAGGAGATTCTGAGGAGGAGAGACTGAGGAGGAGATTCTGAGGAGGAGAGACTGAGGAGGAGATTCTGAGGAGGAGAGACTGAGGAGGAGATTCTGAGGAGGAGAGACTGAGGAGGAGATTCTGAGGAGGAGAGACTGAGGAGGAGATTCTGAGGAGGAGGGACTGAGGAGGAGGGACTGAGGAGGAGATTCTGAGGAGGAGGTTCTGAGGAGGAGAGACTGAGGAGGAGAGACTGAGGAGGAGAGACTGAGGAGGAGATTCTGAGGAGGAGAGACTGAGGAGGAGATTCTGAGGAGGAGAGACTGAGGAGGAGGTTCTGAGGAGGAGAGACTGAGGAGGAGAGACTGAGGAGGAGAGACTGAGGAGGAGAGACTGAGGAGGAGGGACTGAGGAGGAGAGACTGAGGAGGAGAGGCTGAGGAGGAGGGACTGAGGAGGAGAGACTGAGGAGGAGGGACTGAGGAGGAGAGACTGAGAAGGAGAGACTGAGGAGGAGATTCTGAGGGGGAGAGACTGAGGAAGAGAGGCTGAGGAGGAGGGACTGAGGAGGAGAGACTGAGGAGGAGGGACTGAGGAGGAGAGACTGAGGAGGAGGGACTGAAGAGATTCTGAGGAGGAGAGACTGAGGAGGAGAAACTGAGGAGGAGGGACCGAGGAGGAGATTCTGAGGAGGAGAGACTGAGGAGGAGAGACTGAGGAGGAGAGACTGAGGAGGAGGGACTGAGGAGGAGAGACTGAGGAGGAGAAACTGAGGAGGAGAAACTGAGGAGGAGAGACTGAGGAGGAGAGGCTGAGGAGGAGGGACTGAGGAGGAGACGCTGAGGAGGAGGGACTGAGGAGGAGAGACTGAGGAGGAGAGACTGAGGAGGAGATTCTGGGGAGGAGAGACTGAGGAGGAGATTCTGAGGGGGAGAGACTGAGGAGGAGGGACTGAGGAGGAGAGACTGAGGAGGAGGGACTGAGGAGGAGAGACTGAGGAGGAGAGACTGAGGAGGAGAGATTGAGGAGGAGAGACTGAGGAGGAGAGACTGAGGAGGAGAGACTGAGGAGGAGAGAGAGACTGAGGAGGAGAGACTGAGGAGGAGAGACTGAGGAGGAGAGACTGAGGAGGAGAGACTGAGGAGGAGAGACTGAGGAGGAGGGACTGAGGAGGAGATTCTGAGGGGGAGAGAATGAGGAGGAGGGACTGAGGAGGAGGGACTGAGGAGGAGAGACTGAGGAGGAGAGACTGAGGAGGAGAGACTGAGGAGGAGAGACTGAGGAGGAGATTCTGAGGGGGAGAGACTGAGGAGGAGGGACTGAGGAGGAGAGACTGAGGAGGAGAGACTGAGGAGGAGAAACTGAGGAGGAGGGACTGAGGAGGAGATTCTGAGGGGGAGATTCTGAGGGGGAGAGACTGAGGAGGAGAGGCTGAGGAGGAGGGACTGAGGAGGAGACGCTGAGGAGGAGGGACTGAGGAGGAGAGACTGAGGAGGAGAGACTGAGGAGGAGATTCTGGGGAGGAGAGACTGAGGAGGAGATTCTGAGGGGGAGAGAGAGACTGAGGAGGAGAGAGAGACTGAGGAGGAGAGACTGAGGAGGAGAGATTGAGGAGGAGAGGTTGAGGAGGAGGGACTGAGGAGGAGAGACTGAGGAGGAGGGACTGAGGAGGAGAGACTGAGGAGGAGAGACTGAGGAGGAGAGACTGAGGAGTAGAGATTGAGGAGGAGAGACTGAGGAGGAGAGACTGAGGAGGAGAGACTGAGGAGGAGAGACTGAGGAGGAGAGAGAGACTGAGGAGGAGAGAGAGACTGAGGAGGAGAGACTGAGGAGGAGAGACTGAGGAGGAGAGACTGAGGAGGAGAGACTGAGGAGGAGGGACTGAGGAGGAGATTCTGAGGGGGAGAGACTGAGGAGGAGGGACTGAGGAGGAGGGACTGAGGAGGAGAGACTGAGGAGGAGAGACTGAGGAGGAGAGACTGAGGAGGAGAGACTGAGGAGGAGATTCTGAGGGGGAGAGACTGAGGAGGAGAGACTGAGGAGGAGGGACTGAGGAGGAGAGACTGAGGAGGAGGGACTGAGGAGGAGATTCTGAGGGGGAGAGACTGAGGAGGAGAGGCTGAGGAGGAGAGACTGAGGAGGAGATTCTGAGGAGGAGAGACTGAGAAGGAGATTCTGAGGAGGAGAGACTGAGGAGGAGATTCTGAGGAGGAGAGACTGAGGAGGAGATTCTGAGGAGGAGAGACTGAGGAGGAGATTCTGAGGAGGAGAGACTGAGGAGGAGATTCTGAGGAGGAGAGACTGAGGAGGAGATTCTGAGGAGGAGAGACTGAGGAGGAGGGACTGAGGAGGAGATTCTGAGGAGGAGGTTCTGAGGAGGAGAGACTGAGGAGGAGATTCTGAGGAGGAGAGACTGAGGAGGAGATTCTGAGGAGGAGAGACTGAGGAGGAGAGACTGAGGAGGAGGGACTGAAGAGATTCTGAGGAGGAGAGACTGAGGAGGAGAAACTGAGGAGGAGGGACCGAGGAGGAGATTCTGAGGAGGAGAGACTGAGGAGGAGAGACTGAGGAGGAGAGACTGAGGAGGAGGGACTGAGGAGGAGAGACTGAGGAGGAGAAACTGAGGAGGAGAGACTGAGGAGGAGAGACTGAGGAGGAGATTCTGAGGAGGAGAGACTGAGGAGGAGAGACTGAGGAGGAGGGACTGAGGAGGAGAGACTGAGGAGGAGAGACTGAGGAGAAGATTCTGAGGAGGAGAGACTGAGGAGGAGATTCTGAGGAGGAGAGACTGAGGAGGAGATTCTGAGGAGGAGAGACTGAGGAGGAGGGACTGAGGAGGAGAGACTGAGGAGGAGAGACTGAGGAGGAGAGACTGAGGAGGAGAGATTGAGGAGAAGAGACTGAGGAGGAGAGACTGAGGAGGAGAGACTGAGGAGGAGAGACTGAGGAGGAGAGAGAGACTGAGGAGGAGAGACTGAGGAGGAGAGACTGAGGAGGAGAGACTGAGGAGGAGAGACTGAGGAGGAGGGACTGAGGAGGAGATTCTGAGGGGGAGAGACTGAGGAGGAGGGACTGAGGAGGAGGGACTGAGGAGGAGAGACTGAGGAGGAGAGACTGAGGAGGAGAGACTGAGGAGGAGATTCTGAGGGGGAGAGACTGAGGAGGAGGGACTGAGGAGGAGAGACTGAGGAGGAGAGACTGAGGAGGAGAAACTGAAGAGGAGGGACTGAGGAGGAGATTCTGAGGAGGAGATTCTGAGGGGGAGAGACTGAGGAGGAGGGACTGAGGAGGAGACGCTGAGGAGGAGGGACTGAGGAGGAGAGACTGAGGAGGAGAGACTGAGGAGGAGATTCTGGGGAGGAGAGACTGAGGAGGAGATTCTGAGGGGGAGAGACTGAGGAGGAGAGGCTGAGGAGGAGGGACTGAGGAGGAGAGACTGAGGAGGAGGGACTGAGGAGGAGAGACTGAGGAGGAGAGACTGAGGAGGAGAGACTGAGGAGGAGAGATTGAGGAGGAGAGACTGAGGAGGAGAGACTGAGGAGGAGAGACTGAGGAGGAGAGACTGAGGAGGAGAGAGAGACTGAGGAGGAGAGAGAGACTGAGGAGGAGAGACTGAGGAGGAGAGACTGAGGAGGAGAGACTGAGGAGGAGATTCTGAGGGGGAGAGACTGAGGAGGAGAGGCTGAGGAAGAGGGACTGAGGAGGAGATTCTGAGGGGGAGAGACTGAGGAGGAGAGACTGAGGAGGAGGGACTGAAGAGGAGAGACTGAGGAGGAGGGACTGAGGAGGAGATTCTGAGGGGGAGAGACTGAGGAGGAGAGGCTGAGGAGGAGAGACTGAGGAGGAGATTCTGAGGAGGAGAGACTGAGAAGGAGATTCTGAGGAGGAGAGACTGAGGAGGAGATTCTGAGGAGGAGAGACTGAGGAGGAGATTCTGAGGAGGAGAGACTGAGGAGGAGATTCTGAGGAGGAGAGACTGAGGAGGAGATTCTGAGGAGGAGAGACTGAGGAGGAGATTCTGAGGAGGAGAGACTGAGGAGGAGGGACTGAGGAGGAGATTCTGAGGAGGAGGTTCTGAGGAGGAGAGACTGAGGAGGAGAGACTGAGGAGGAGAGACTGAGGAGGAGATTCTGAGGAGGAGAGACTGAGGAGGAGATTCTGAGGAGGAGAGACTGAGGAGGAGAGACTGAGGAGGAGGGACTGAAGAGATTCTGAGGAGGAGAGACTGAGGAGGAGAAACTGAGGAGGAGGGACCGAGGAGGAGATTCTGAGGAGGAGAGACTGAGGAGGAGATACTGAGGAGGAGAGACTGAGGAGGAGGGACTGAGGAGGAGAGACTGAGGAGGAGAAACTGAGGAGGAGAAACTGAGGAGGAGAGACTGAGGAGGAGAGACTGAGGAGGAGATTCTGAGGAGGAGAGACTGAGGAGGAGAGACTGAGGAGGAGGGACTGAGGAGGAGAGACTGAGGAGGAGAGACTGAGGAGGAGATTCTGAGGAGGAGAGACTGAGGAGGAGATTCTGAGGAGGAGAGACTGAGGAGGAGATTCTGAGGAGGAGAGACTGAGGAGGAGGGACTGAGGAGGAGAGACTGAGGAGGAGAGACTGAGGAGGAGAGACTGAGGAGGAGAGATTGAGGAGGAGAGACTGAGGAGGAGAGACTGAGGAGGAGAGACTGAGGAGGAGAGACTGAGGAGGAGAGACTGAGGAGGAGGGACTGAGGAGGAGATTCTGAGGGGGAGAGACTGAGGAGGAGGGACTGAGGAGGAGGGACTGAGGAGGAGAGACTGAGGAGGAGAGACTGAGGAGGAGAGACTGAGGAGGAGATTCTGAGGGGGAGAGACTGAGGAGGAGGGACTGAGGAGGAGAGACTGAGGAGGAGAAACTGAGGAGGAGGGACTGAGGAGGAGATTCTGAGGGGGAGAGACTGAGGAGGAGAGGCTGAGGAGGAGGGACTGAGGAGGAGACGCTGAGGAGGAGGGACTGAGGAGGAGAGACTGAGGAGGAGAGACTGAGGAGGAGATTCTGGGGAGGAGAGACTGAGGAGGAGATTCTGAGGGGGAGAGACTGAGGAGGAGAGGCTGAGGAGGAGGGACTGAGGAGGAGAGACTGAGGAGGAGGGACTGAGGAGGAGAGACTGAGGAGGAGAGACTGAGGAGGAGAGACTGAGGAGGAGAGATTGAGGAGGAGAGACTGAGGAGGAGAGACTGAGGAGGAGAGACTGAGGAGGAGAGAGAGACTGAGGAGGAGAGAGAGACTGAGGAGGAGAGACTGAGGAGGAGAGACTGAGGAGGAGAGACTGAGGAGGAGAGACTGAGGAGGAGGGACTGAGGAGGAGATTCTGAGGGGGAGAGACTGAGGAGGAGGGACTGAGGAGGAGGGACTGAGGAGGAGAGACTGAGGAGGAGAGACTGAGGAGGAGAGACTGAGGAGGAGAGACTGAGGAGGAGATTCTGAGGGGGAGAGACTGAGGAGGAGAGGCTGAGGAAGAGGGACTGAGGAGGAGATTCTGAGGGGGAGAGACTGAGGAGGAGAGACTGAGGAGGAGGGACTGAGGAGGAGAGACTGAGGGGGAGGGACTGAGGAGGAGGGACTGAGGAGGAGAGACTGAGGAGGAGAGACTGAGGAGGAGAGACTGAGGAGGAGATTCTGAGGGGGAGAGACTGAGGAGGAGGGACTGAGGAGGAGAGACTGAGGAGGAGAGGCTGAGGAGGAGGGACTGAGGAGGAGAGACTGAGGAGGAGAGACTGAGGAGGAGGGACTGAGGAGGAGATTCTGAGGGGGAGAGACTGAGGAGGAGGGACTGAGGAGGAGAGACTGAGGAGGAGGGACTGAGGAGGAGAGACTGAGGAGGAGATTCTGAGGAGGAGATTCTGAGGGGGAGAGACTGAGGAGGAGGGACTGAGGAGGAGGGACTGAGGAGGAGAGACTGAGGACGAGAGACTGAGGAGGAGAGACTGAGGAGGAGGGACTGAGGAGATTCTGAGGAGGAGAGACTGAGGAGGAGAGACTGAGGAGGAGGGACCGAGGAGGAGATTCTGAGGGGGAAAGACTGAGGAGGAGGGACTGAGGAGGGACTGAGGAGGAGAGACTGAGGAGGAGAGACTGAGGAGGAGAGACTGAGGAGGAGATTCTGAGGAGGAGAGACTGAGGAGGAGATTCTGAGGAGGAGAGACTGAGGAGGAGAGACTGAGGAGGAGAGACTGAGGAGGAGAGACTGAGGAGGAGATTCTGAGGAGGAGAGACTGAGGAGGAGAGACTGAGGAGGAGAGACTGAGGAGGAGAGACTGAGGAGGAGATTCTGAGGAGGAGAGACTGAGGAGGAGAGACTGGGGAGGAGATTCTGAGGAGGAGAGACTGAGGAGGAGGGACTGAGGAGATTCTGAGGAGGAGAGACTGAGGAGGAGAAACTGAGGAGGAGAGACTGAGGAGGAGAGACTGAGAAGGAGGGACTGAGGAGGAGATTCTGAGGGGGAGAGACTGAGGAGGAGAGGCTGAGGAGGAGGGACTGAGGAGGAGAGACTGAGGAGGAGGGACTGAGGAGGAGAGACTGAGGAGGTGGGACTGAAGAGATTCTGAGGAGGAGAGACTGAGGAGGAGAAACTGAGGAGGAGGGACCGAGGAGGAGATTCTGAGGGGGAAAGACTGAGGAGGAGAGACTGAGGAGGAGAGACTGAGGAGGAGAGACTGAGGAGGAGGGACTGAGGAGGAGAGACTGAGGAGGAGAAACTGAGGAGGAGAGACTGAGGAGGAGAGACTGAGGAGGAGAGACTGAGGAGGAGATTCTGAGGGGGAGAGACTGAGGAGGAGGGACTGAGGAGGAGAGACTGAGGAGGAGAGACTGAGGAGGAGAAACTGAGGCGGAGGGACTGAGGAGGAGATTCTGAGGGGGAGAGACTGAGGAGGAGAGGCTGAGGAGGAGGGACTGAGGAGGAGACGCTGAGGAGGAGGGACTGAGGAGAAGAGACTGAGGAGGAGAGACTGAGGAGGAGATTCTGGGGAGGAGAGACTGAGGAGGAGATTCTGAGGGGGAGAGACTGAGGAGGAGAGGCTGAGGAGGAGGGACTGAGGAGGAGGGACTGAGGAGGAGAGACTGAGGAGGAGAGACTGAGGAGGAGAGATTGAGGAGGAGAGATTGAGGAGGAGAGACTGAGGAGGAGAGAGAGACTGAGGAGGAGAGAGAGACTGAGGAGGAGAGACTGAGGAGGAGAGACTGAGGAGGAGAGACTGAGGAGGAGAGACTGAGGAGGAGGGACTGAGGAGGAGATTCTGAGGGGAAGAGACTGAGGAGGAGGGACTGAGGAGGAGGGACTGAGGAGGACAGACTGAGGAGGAGAGACTGAGGAGGAGAGACTGAGGAGATTCTGGGGAGGAGAGACTGAGGAGGAAATTCTGAGGGGGAGAGACTGAGGAGGAGGGACTGAGGAGGAGGGACTGAGGAGGAGAGACTGAGGAGGAGAGACTGAGGAGGAGAGACTGAGGAGGAGGGACTGAGGAGATTCTGAGGAGGAGAGACTGAGGAGGAGGGACTGAGGAGGAGAGACTGAGGAGGAGGGACTGAGGAGGAGAGACTGAGGAGGAGAGACTGAGGAGGAGATTCTGAGGAGGAGAGACTGAGGAGGAGATTCTGAGGGGGAGAGACTGAGGAGGAGGGACTGAGGAGGAGGGACTGAGGAGGAGAGACTGAGGAGGAGAGACTGAGGAGGAGAGACTGAGGAGGAGGGACTGAGGAGATTCTGAGGAGGAGAGACTGAGGAGGAGAAACTGAGGAGGAGAGACTGAGGAGGAGGGACCGAGGAGGAGATTCTGAGGGGAAAGACTGAGGAGGAGGGACTGAGGAGGGACTGAGGAGGAGAGACTGAGGAGGAGAGACTGAGGAGGAGAGACTGAGGAGGAGATTCTGAGGAGGAGGGACTGAGGAGGAGATTCTGAGAAGGAGAGACTGAGGAGGAGAGACTGAGGAGGAGAGACTGAGGAGGAGAGACTGAGGAGGAGATTCTGAGGAGGAGAGACTGAGGAGGAGAGACTGAGGAGGAGGGACTGAGGAGATTCTGAGGAGGAGAGACTGAGGAGGAGAAACTGAGGAGGAGAGACTGAGGAGGAGAGACTGAGGAGGAGATTCTGAGGGGGAGAGACTGAGGAGGAGAGACTGAGGAGGAGAGACTGAGGAGGAGGGACTGAGGAGGAGAGACTGAGGAGGAGAGACTGAGGAGGAGATTCTGAGGAGGAGAGACTGAGGAGGAGATTCTGAGGGGGAGAGACTGAGGAGGAGGGACTGAGGAGGAGGGACTGAGGAGGAGAGACTGAGGAGGAGAGACTGAGGAGGAGAGACTGAGGAGGAGGGACTGAGGAGATTCTGAGGAGGAGAGACTGAGGAGGAGAAACTGAGGAGGAGAGACTGAGGAGGAGGGACCAAGGAGGAGATTCTGAGGGGAAAGACTGAGGAGGAGGGACTGAGGAGGGACTGAGGAGGAGAGACTGAGGAGGAGAGACTGAGGAGGAGAGACTGAGGAGGAGATTCTGAGGAGGAGGGACTGAGGAGGAGATTCTGAGAAGGAGAGACTGAGGAGGAGAGACTGAGGAGGAGAGACTGAGGAGGAGAGACTGAGGAGGAGATTCTGAGGAGGAGAGACTGAGGAGGAGAGACTGAGGAGGAGGGACTGAGGAGATTCTGAGGAGGAGAGACTGAGGAGGAGAAACTGAGGAGGAGAGACTGAGGAGGAGAGACTGAGGAGGAGATTCTGAGGAGGAGAGACTGAGGAGGAGAAACTGAGGAGGAGAGACTGAGGAGGAGAGACTGAGGAGGAGAGACTGAGGAGGAGATTCTGAGGGGGAGAGACTGAGGAGGAGAGACTGAGGAGGAGAGACTGAGGAGGAGGGACTGAGGAGGAGAGACTGAGGAGGAGAGACTGAGGAGGAGGGACTGAGGAGGAGAGACTGAGGAGGAGAGACTGAGGAGGAGAGACTGAGGAGGAGAGACTGAGGAGGAGGGACTGAGGAGGAGAGACTGAGGAGGAGAGACTGAGGAGGAGAGACTGAGGAGGAGAGACTGAGGAGGAGAGACTGAGGAGGAGATTCTGAGGGGGAGAGACTGAGGAGGAGGGACTGAGGAGGAGAGGCTGAGGAGGAGGGACTGAGGGGGAGAGACTGAGGAGGAGAGACTGAGGAGGATATTCTGAGGGGGAGAGACTGAGGAGGAGGGACTGAGGAGGAGAGGCTGAGGAGGAGGGACGGAGGAGGAGAGACTGAGGAGGAGAGACTGAGGAGGAGAGACTGAGGAGGAGGGACTGAGGAGGAGATTCTGAGGGGGAGAGACTGAGGAGGAGAGACTGAGGAGGAGAGACTGAGGGGGAGAGACTGCGGGGGAGAGACTGAGAGGGAGAGACTGAGGAGGAGAGGCTGAGGAGGAGGGACTGAGGGGGAGAGACTGAGGAGGAGGGACTGAGGAGGAGAGACTGAGGAGGAGAGACTGAGGAGGAGATTCTGAGGAGGAGATTCTGAGGGGGAGACACTGAGGAGGAGGGACTGAGGAGGAGAGACTGAGGAGGAGAGACTGAGGAGGAGAGACTGAGGAGGAGAGACTGAGGAGGAGAGACTGAGGAGGAGGGACTGAGGAGGAGATTCTGAGGGGGAGAGACTGAGGAGGAGGGACTGAGGAGGAGGGACTGAGGAGGAGAGACTGAGGAGGAGATTCTGAGGAGGAGAGACTGAGGAGGAGGGACTGAGGAGATTCTGAGGAGGAGAGACTGAGGAGGAGAGACTGAGGAGGAGATTCTGAGGAGGAGAGACTGAGGAGGAGAGACTGAGGAGGAGAGACTGAGGAGGAGATTCTGAGGGGGAGAGACTGAGGAGGAGATTCTGAGGAGGAGAGACTGAGGAGGAGATTCTGAGGGGGAGAGACTGAGGAGGAGAGACTGAGGAGGAGAGACTGAGGAGGAGAGACTGAGGAGGAGAGACTGAGGAGGAGAAACTGAGGAGGAGAGACTGAGGAGGAGATTCTGAGGAGGAGAGACTGAGGAGGAGAAACTGAGGAGGAGAGACTGAGGAGGAGAGACTGAGGAGGAGAGGCTGAGGAGGAGAGACTGAGGAGGAGATTCTGAGGGGGAGAGACTGAGGAGGAGGGACTGAGGAGGAGAGGCTGAGGAGGAGGGACTGAGGAGGAGGGACTGAGGAGGAGGGACTGAGGAGGAGAGACTGAGGAGGAGGGACTGAGGAGGAGAGACTGAGGAGGAGAGACTGAGGAGGAGATTCTGAGGAGGAGAGACTGAGGAGGAGAGACTGAGGAGATTCTGAGGAGGAGAGACTGAGGAGGAGAGACTGAGGAGATTCTGAGGAGGAGAGACTGAGGAGGAGGGACTGAGGAGATTCTGAGGAGGAGAGACTGAGGAGGAGAAACTGAGGAGGAGAGACTGAGGAGGAGAGACTGAGGAGGAGATTCTGAGGAGGAGAGACTGAGGAGGAGAGACTGAGGAGGAGATTCTGAGGGGGAGAGACTGAGGAGGAGGGACTGAGGAGGAGATTCTGAGGAGGAGAGACTGAGGAGGAGAGACTGAGGAGGAGAGGCTGAGGAGGAGGGACTGAGGAGGAGATTCTGAGGGGGAGAGACTGAGGAGGAGAGACTGAGGAGGAGGGACTGAGTAGGAGGGACTGAGGAGGAGAGACTGAGGGGGAGAGACTGAGGGGGAGAGACTGAGGAGGAGGGACTGAGGAGGAGAGACTGAGGAGGAGAGACTGAGGAGGAGAGACTGAGGAGGAGATTCTGAGGGGGAGAGACTGAGGAGGAGGGACTGAGGAGGAGAGACTGAGGAGGGGAGACTGAGGAGGAGAAACTGAGGAGGAGGGACTGAGGAGGAGAGACTGAGGAGGATATTCTGAGGAGGAGAGACTGAGGAGGAGGGACTGAGGAGGAGAGACTGAGGAGGAGAGACTGAGGAGGAGATTCTGAGGAGGAGATTCTGAGGAGGAGAAACTGAGGAGGAGAGACTGAGGGGGAGAGACTGAGGAGGAGAGACTGAGGAGGAGGGACTGAGGAGGAGATTCTGAGGGGGAGAGACTGAGGAGGAGATTCTGAGGGGGAGAGACTGAGGAGGAGAGGCTGAGGAGGAGGGACTGAGGAGGAGAGACTGAGGAGGAGCGACTGAGGAGGAGAGACTGAGTAGGAGATTCTGGGGAGGAGAGACTGAGGAGGAGAGACTGAGGAGGAGAGACTGAGGAGGAGAGACTGAGGAGGAGAGACTGAGGAGGAGGGACTGAGGAGGAGATTCTGAGGGGGAGAGACTGAGGGGGAGGGACTGAGGAGGAGGGACTGAGGAGGAGAGACTGAGGAGGAGATTCTGAGGAGGAGGGACTGAGGAGGAGAGACTGAGGAGGAGATTCTGAGGAGGAGAGACTGAGGAGGAGGGACTGAGGAGATTCTGAGGAGGAGAGACTGAGGAGGAGAAACTGAGGAGGAGAGACTGAGGAGGAGAAACTGAGGAGGAGAGACTGAGGAGGAGAGACTGAGGAGGAGATTCTGAGGAGGAGAGACTGAGGAGGAGAGACTGAGGAGGAGATTCTGAGGGGGAGAGACTGAGGAGGAGATTCTGAGGAGGAGAGACTGAGGAGGAGATTCTGAGGGGGAGAGACTGAGGAGGAGAGACTGAGGAGGAGAGACTGAGGAGGAGAGACTGAGGAGGGGAAACTGAGGAGGAGAGACTGAGGAGGAGATTCTGAGGAGGAGAGACTGAGGAGGAGAGACTGAGGATGAGAAACTGAGGAGGAGAGGCTGAGGAGGAGAGACTGAGGAGGAGATTCTGAGGGGGAGAGACTGAGGAGGAGGGACTGAGGAGGAGAGGCTGAGGAGGAGGGACTGAGGAGGAGGGACTGAGGAGGAGGGACTGAGGAGGAGAGACTGAGGAGGAGAGACTGAGGAGGAGGGACTGAGGAGGAGAGACTGAGGAGGAGAGACTGAGGAGGAGGGACTGAGGAGGAGGGACTGAGGAGGAGAGACTGAGGAGGAGATTCTGAGGAGGAGAGACTGAGGAGGAGAGACTGAGGAGATTCTGAGGAGGAGAGACTGAGGAGGAGAGACTGAGGAGGAGATTCTGAGGAGGAGAGACTGAGGAGGAGGGACTGAGGAGATTCTGAGGAGGATAGACTGAGGAGGAGAAACTGGGGAGGAGAGACTGAGGAGGAGAGACTGAGGAGGAGATTCTGAGGAGGAGAGACTGAGGAGGAGAGACTGAGGAGGAGAGACTGAGGAGGAGATTCTGAGGGGGAGAGACTGAGGAGGAGGGACTGAGGAGGAGATTCTGAGGAGGAGAGACTGAGGAGGAGCGGCTGAGGAGGAGGGACTGAGGAGGAGATTCTGAGGGGGAGAGACTGAGGAGGAGAGACTGAGGAGGAGGGACTGAGTAGGAGGGACTGAGGAGGAGAGACTGAGGGGGAGAGACTGAGGGGGAGAGACTGAGGAGGAGGGACTGAGGAGGAGAGACTGAGGAGGAGAGACTGAGGAGGAGAGACTGAGGAGGAGAGACTGAGGAGGAGAGACTGAGGAGGAGATTCTGAGGGGGAGAGACTGAGGAGGAGGGACTGAGGAGGGGAGACTGAGGAGGAGAAACTGAGGAGGAGGGACTGAGGAGGAGGGACTGAGGAGGAGAGACTGAGGAGGATATTCTGAGGAGGAGAGACTGAGGAGGAGGGACTGAGGAGGAGAGACTGAGGAGGAGAGACTGAGGAATAGATTCTGAGGAGGAGATTCTGAGGAGGAGAAACTGAGGAGGAGAGACTGAGGGGGAGAGACTGAGGAGGAGAGGCTTAGGAGGAGGGACTGAGGAGGAGAGACTGAGGAGGAGGGACTGAGGAGGAGATTCTGAGGGGGAGAGACTGAGGAGGAGAGGCTGAGGAGGAGGGACTGAGGAGGAGAGACTGAGGAGGAGCGACTGAGGAGGAGAGACTGAGGAGGAGAGGCTGAGGAGGAGGGACTGAGGAGGAGATTCTGAGGGGGAGAGACTGAGGAGGAGAGACTGAGGAGGAGGGACTGAGTAGGAGGGACTGAGGAGGAGAGACTGAGGGGGAGAGACTGAGGGGGAGAGACTGAGGAGGAGGGACTGAGGAGGAGAGACTGAGGAGGAGAGACTGAGGAGGAGAGACTGAGGAGGAGAGACTGAGGAGGAGATTCTGAGGGGGAGAGACTGAGGAGGAGGGACTGAGGAGGAGAGACTGAGGAGGGGAGACTGAGGAGGAGAAACTGAGGAGGAGGGACTGAGGAGGAAGGACTGAGGAGGAGAGACTGAGGAGGATATTCTGAGGAGGAGAGACTGAGGAGGAGGGACTGAGGAGGAGAGACTGAAGAGGAGGGACTGAGGAGGAGATTCTGAGGGGGAGAGACTGAGGAGGAGAGACTGAGGAGGAGAGACTGAGGAGGAGATTCTGAGGGGGAGAGACTGAGGAGGAGATTCTGAGGAGGAGAGACTGAGGAGGAGATTCTGAGGGGGAGAGACTGAGGAGGAGAGACTGAGGAGGAGAGACTGAGGAGGAGAGACTGAGGAGGAGAGACTGAGGAGGAGAAACTGAGGAGGAGAGACTGAGGAGGAGATTCTGAGGAGGAGAGACTGAGGAGGAGAAACTGAGGAGGAGAGACTGAGGAGGAGAGACTGAGGAGGAGAGGCTGAGGAGGAGAGACTGAGGAGGAGATTCTGAGGGGGAGAGACTGAGGAGGAGGGACTGAGGAGGAGAGGCTGAGGGGGAGGGACTGAGGAGGAGGGACTGAGGAGGAGGGACTGAGGAGGAGAGACTGAGGAGGAGGGACTGAGGAGGAGAGACTGAGGAGGAGAGACTGAGGAGGAGATTCTGAGGAGGAGAGACTGAGGAGGAGAGACTGAGGAGATTCTGAGGAGGAGAGACTGAGGAGGAGAGACTGAGGAGATTCTGAGGAGGAGAGACTGAGGAGGAGGGACTGAGGAGATTCTGAGGAGGAGAGACTGAGGAGGAGAAACTGAGGAGGAGAGACTGAGGAGGAGAGACTGAGGAGGAGATTCTGAGGAGGAGAGACTGAGGAGGAGAGACTGAGGAGGAGATTCTGAGGGGGAGAGACTGAGGAGGAGGGACTGAGGAGGAGATTCTGAGGAGGAGAGACTGAGGAGGAGAGACTGAGGAGGAGAGGCTGAGGAGGAGGGACTGAGGAGGAGATTCTGAGGGGGAGAGACTGAGGAGGAGAGACTGAGGAGGAGGGACTGAGTAGGAGGGACTGAGGAGGAGAGACTGAGGGGGAGAGACTGAGGGGGAGAGACTGAGGAGGAGGGACTGAGGAGGAGAGACTGAGGAGGAGAGACTGAGGAGGAGAGACTGAGGAGGAGATTCTGAGGGGGAGAGACTGAGGAGGAGGGACTGAGGAGGAGAGACTGAGGAGGAGGGACTGAGTAGGAGGGACTGAGGAGGAGAGACTGAGGGGGAGAGACTGAGGGGGAGAGACTGAGGAGGAGGGACTGAGGAGGAGAGACTGAGGAGGAGAGACTGAGGAGGAGAGACTGAGGAGGAGATTCTGAGGGGGAGAGACTGAGGAGGAGGGACTGAGGAGGAGAGACTGAGGAGGGGAGACTGAGGAGGAGAAACTGAGGAGGAGGGACTGAGGAGGAGAGACTGAGGAGGATATTCTGAGGAGGAGAGACTGAGGAGGAGGGACTGAGGAGGAGAGACTGAGGAGGAGAGACTGAGGAGGAGATTCTGAGGAGGAGATTCTGAGGAGGAGAAACTGAGGAGGAGAGACTGAGGGGGAGAGACTGAGGAGGAGAGGCTTAGGAGGAGGGACTGAGGAGGAGAGACTGAGGAGGAGGGACTGAGGAGGAGATTCTGAGGGGGAGAGACTGAGGAGGAGATTCTGAGGGGGAGAGACTGAGGAGGAGAGGCTGAGGAGGAGGGACTGAGGAGGAGAGACTGAGGAGGAGCGACTGAGGAGGAGAGACTGAGTAGGAGATTCTGGGGAGGAGAGACTGAGGAGGAGAGACTGAGGAGGAGAGACTGAGGAGGAGAGACTGAGGAGGAGAGACTGAGGAGGAGAGACTGAGGAGGAGGGACTGAGGAGGAGATTCTGAGGGGGAGAGACTGAGGAGGAGGGACTGAGGAGGAGGGACTGAGGAGGAGAGACTGAGGAGGAGAGACTGAGTAGGAGATTCTGGGGAGGAGAGACTGAGGAGGAGAGACTGAGGAGGAGAGACTGAGGAGGAGAGACTGAGGAGGAGAGACTGAGGAGGAGGGACTGAGGAGGAGATTCTGAGGGGGAGAGACTGAGGGGGAGGGACTGAGGAGGAGGGACTGAGGAGGAGAGACTGAGGAGGAGATTCTGAGGAGGAGGGACTGAGGAGGAGAGACTGAGGAGGAGATTCTGAGGAGGAGAGACTGAGGAGGAGGGACTGAGGAGATTCTGAGGAGGAGAGACTGAGGAGGAGAAACTGAGGAGGAGAGACTGAGGAGGAGAAACTGAGGAGGAGAGACTGAGGAGGAGAGACTGAGGAGGAGATTCTGAGGAGGAGAGACTGAGGAGGAGAGACTGAGGAGGAGATTCTGAGGGGGAGAGACTGAGGAGGAGATTCTGAGGAGGAGAGACTGAGGAGGAGATTCTGAGGGGGAGAGACTGAGGAGGAGATTCTGAGGAGGAGAGACTGAGGAGGAGGGACTGAGGAGATTCTGAGGAGGAGAGACTGAGGAGGAGAGACTGAGGAGGAGAGACTGAGGAGGAGGGACTGAGGAGGAGAGACTGAGGAGGAGATTCTGAGGAGGAGGGACTGAGGAGGAGAGACTGAGGAGGAGATTCTGAGGAGGAGAGACTGAGGAGGAGGGACTGAGGAGATTCTGAGGAGGAGAGACTGAGGAGGAGAGACTGAGGAGGAGAGACTGAGGAGGAGAGACTGAGGAGGAGATTCTGAGGGGGAGAGACTGAGGAGGAGATTCTGAGGAGGAGAGACTGAGGAGGAGATTCTGAGGGGGAGAGACTGAGGAGGAGAGACTGAGGAGGAGAGACTGAGGAGGAGAGACTGAGGAGGGGAAACTGAGGAGGAGAGACTGAGGAGGAGATTCTGAGGAGGAGAGACTGAGGAGGAGAGACTGAGGATGAGAAACTGAGGAGGAGAGACTGAGGAGGAGAGACTGAGGAGGAGAGGCTGAGGAGGAGAGACTGAGGAGGAGATTCTGAGGGGGAGAGACTGAGGAGGAGGGACTGAGGAGGAGAGGCTGAGGAGGAGGGACTGAGGAGGAGGGACTGAGGAGGAGGGACTGAGGAGGAGAGACTGAGGAGGAGAGACCAAGGAGGAGGGACCGAGGAGGAGAGACTGAGGAGGAGAGACTGAGGAGGAGGGACTGAGGAGGAGGGACTGAGGAGGAGAGACTGAGGAGGAGATTCTGAGGAGGAGAGACTGAGGAGGAGAGACTGAGGAGATTCTGAGGAGGAGAGACTGAGGAGGAGAGACTGAGGAGGAGATTCTGAGGAGGAGAGACTGAGGAGGAGGGACTGAGGAGATTCTGAGGAGGAGAGACTGAGGAGGAGAAACTGGGGAGGAGAGACTGAGGAGGAGAGACTGAGGAGGAGATTCTGAGGAGGAGAGACTGAGGAGGAGAGACTGAGGAGGAGAGACTGAGGAGGAGATTCTGAGGGGGAGAGACTGAGGAGGAGGGACTGAGGAGGAGATTCTGAGGAGGAGAGACTGAGGAGGAGCGGCTGAGGAGGAGGGACTGAGGAGGAGATTCTGAGGGGGAGAGACTGAGGAGGAGTGACTGAGGAGGAGGGACTGAGTAGGAGGGACTGAGGAGGAGAGACTGAGGGGGAGAGACTGAGGGGGAGAGACTGAGGAGGAGGGACTGAGGAGGAGAGACTGAGGAGGAGAGACTGAGGAGGAGAGACTGAGGAGGAGAGACTGAGGAGGAGAGACTGAGGAGGAGATTCTGAGGGGGAGAGACTGAGGAGGAGGGACTGAGGAGGGGAGACTGAGGAGGAGAAACTGAGGAGGAGGGACTGAGGAGGAGGGACTGAGGAGGAGAGACTGAGGAGGATATTCTGAGGAGGAGAGACTGAGGAGGAGGGACTGAGGAGGAGAGACTGAGGAGGAGAGACTGAGGAATAGATTCTGAGGAGGAGATTCTGAGGAGGAGAAACTGAGGAGGAGAGACTGAGGGGGAGAGACTGAGGAGGAGAGGCTTAGGAGGAGGGACTGAGGAGGAGAGACTGAGGAGGAGGGACTGAGGAGGAGATTCTGAGGGGGAGAGACTGAGGAGGAGATTCTGAGGGGGAGAGACTGAGGAGGAGAGGCTGAGGAGGAGGGACTGAGGAGGAGAGACTGAGGAGGAGCGACTGAGGAGGAGAGACTGATGAGGAGAGGCTGAGGAGGAGGGACTGAGGAGGAGGGACTGAGGAGGAGATTCTGAGGGGGAGAGACTGAGGAGGAGAGACTGAGGAGGAGGGACTGAGTAGGAGGGACTGAGGAGGAGAGACTGAGGGGGAGAGACTGAGGGGGAGAGACTGAGGAGGAGGGACTGAGGAGGAGAGACTGAGGAGGAGAGACTGAGGAGGAGAGACTGAGGAGGAGAGACTGAGGAGGAGAGACTGAGGAGGAGATTCTGAGGGGGAGAGACTGAGGAGGAGGGACTGAGGAGGAGAGACTGAGGAGGGGAGACTGAGGAGGAGAAACTGAGGAGGAGGGACTGAGGAGGAAGGACTGAGGAGGAGAGACTGAGGAGGATATTCTGAGGAGGAGAGACTGAGGAGGAGGGACTGAGGAGGAGAGACTGAAGAGGAGGGACTGAGGAGGAGATTCTGAGGGGGAGAGACTGAGGGGGAGGGACTGAGGAGGAGGGACTGAGGAGGAGAGACTGAGGAGGAGATTCTGAGGAGGAGGGACTGAGGAGGAGAGACTGAGGAGGAGATTCTGAGGAGGAGAGACTGAGGAGGAGGGACTGAGGAGATTCTGAGGAGGAGAGACTGAGGAGGAGAAACTGAGGAGGAGAGACTGAGGAGGAGAGACTGAGGAGGAGATTCTGAGGAGGAGAGACTGAGGAGGAGAGACTGAGGAGGAGAGACTGAGGAGGAGATTCTGAGGGGGAGAGACTGAGGAGGAGATTCTGAGGAGGAGAGACTGAGGAGGAGATTCTGAGGGGGAGAGACTGAGGAGGAGAGACTGAGGAGGAGAGACTGAGGAGGAGAGACTGAGGAGGAGAGACTGAGGAGGGGAAACTGAGGAGGAGAGACTGAGGAGGAGATTCTGAGGAGGAGATTCTGAGGAGGAGAGACTGAGGAGGAGAGACTGAGGAGGAGAAACTGAGGAGGAGAGACTGAGGAGGAGAGACTGAGGAGGAGAGGCTGAGGAGGAGAGACTGAGGAGGAGATTCTGAGGGGGAGAGACTGAGGAGGAGGGACTGAGGAGGAGAGGCTGAGGAGGAGGGACTGAGGAGGAGGGACTGAGGAGGAGGGACTGAGGAGGAGAGACTGAGGAGGAGAGACTGAGGAGGAGGGACTGAGGAGGAGAGACTGAGGAGGAGGGACTGAGGAGGAGGGACTGAGGAGGAGAGACTGAGGAGGAGATTCTGAGGAGGAGAGACTGAGGAGGAGAGACTGAGGAGATTCTGGGGAGGAGAGACTGAGGGGGAGAGACTGAGGAGGAGATTCTGAGGAGGAGAGACTGAGGAGGAGGGACTGAGGAGATTCTGAGGAGGAGAGACTGAGGAGGAGAAACTGAGGAGGAGAGACTGAGGAGGAGAGACTGAGGAGGAGATTCTGAGGAGGAGAGACTGAGGAGGAGAGACTGAGGAGGAGAGACTGAGGAGGAGAGACTGAGGAGGAGATTCTGAGGGGGAGAGACTGAGGAGGAGGGACTGAGGAGGAGATTCTGAGGAGGAGAGACTGAGGAGGAGAGACTGAGGAGGAGAGGCTGAGGAGGAGGGACTGAGGAGGAGATTCTGAGGGGGAGAGACTGAGGAGGAGAGACTGAGGAGGAGGGACTGAGTAGGAGGGACTGAGGAGGAGAGACTGAGGGGGAGAGACCGAGGGGGAGAGACTGAGGAGGAGGGACTGAGGAGGAGAGACTGAGGAGGAGAGACTGAGGAGGAGAGACTGAGGAGGAGAGACTGAGGAGGAGATTCTGAGGGGGAGAGACTGAGGAGGAGGGACTGAGGAGGAGAGACTGAGGAGGGGAGACTGAGGAGGAGAAACTGAGGAGGAGGGACTGAGGAGGAGGGACTGAGGAGGAGAGACAGAGGAGGATATTCTGAGGAGGAGAGACTGAGGAGGAGGGACTGAGGAGGAGAGACTGAGGAGGAGAGACTGAGGAGGAGATTCTGAGGAGGAGATTCTGAGGAGGAGAAACTGAGGAGGAGAGACTGAGGGGGAGAGACTGAGGAGGAGATTCTGAGGGGGAGAGACTGAGGAGGAGATTCTGAGGGGGAGAGACTGAGGAGGAGAGGCTGAGGAGGAGGGACTGAGGAGGAGAGACTGAGGAGGAGCGACTGAGGAGGAGAGACTGAGTAGGAGATTCTGGGGAGGAGAGACTGAGGAGGAGAGACTGAGGAGGAGAGACTGAGGAGGAGAGACTGAGGAGGAGAGACTGAGGTGGAGGGACTGAGGAGGAGATTCTGAGGGGGAGAGACTGAGGGGGAGGGACTGAGGAGGAGGGACTGAGGAGGAGAGAATGAGGAGGAGATTCTGAGGAGGAGAGACTGAGGAGGAGGGACTGAGGAGATTCTGAGGAGGAGAGACTGAGGAGGAGAGACTGAGGAGGAAAGACTGAGGAGGAGAGACTGAGGAGGAGATTCTGAGGAGGAGAGACTGAGGAGGAGAGACTGAGGAGGAGAGACTGAGGAGGAGGGACTGAGGAGGAGATTCTGAGGAGGAGAGACTGAGGAGGAGATTCTGAGGAGGAGATTCTGAGGGGGAGAGACTGAGGAGGAGGGACTGAGGAGGAGAGACTGAGGGGGAGAGACTGAGGAGGAGAGGCTGAGGAGGAGGGACTGAGGAGGAGATTCTGAGGGGGAGAGACTGAGGAGGAGGGACTGAGGAGGAGAGACTGAGGAGGAGATTCTGAGGGGGAGAGACTGAGGAGGAGAGGCTGAGGAGAAGGGACTGAGGAGGAGATTCTGAGGAGGAGAGACTGAGGAGGAGGGACTGAGGAGGAGGGACTGAGGAGGAGAGACTGACGAGGAGGGACTGAGGAGGAGAGACTGACGAGGAGGGACTGAGGAGGAGAGACTGACGAGGAGGGACTGAGGAGGAGAGACTGAGGAGGAGGGACTGAGGAGGAGAGACTGAGGAGGAGAGACTGAGGAGGAGAGACTGAGGAGGAGAGACTGAGGAGGAGAGACTGAGGAGGAGGGACTGAGGAGGAGAGACTGAGGAGGAGGGACTGAGGAGGAGAGACTGAGGAGGAGAGACTGAAGAGGAGAGACTGAGGAGGAGAAACTGAGGAGGAGGGACTGAGGAGGAGAGACTGAGGAGGAGAGACTGAGGAGGAGAGACTGAGGAGGAGAGACTGAGGAGGAGAGACTGAGGAGGAGAGACTGAGGAGGAGATTCTGAGGGGGAGAGACTGAGGAGGAGGGACTGAGGAGGAGAGACTGAGGAGGAGAGACTGAGGAGGAGAAACTGAGGAGGAGGGACTGAGGAGGATATTCTGAGGGGGAGAGACTGAGGAGGAGAGACTGAGGAGGAGAGACTGAGGAGGAGAGACTGAGGAGGAGATTCTGAGGGGGAGAGACTGAGGAGGAGGGACTGAGGAGGAGAGACTGAGGAGGGGAGACTGAGGAGGAGAAACTGAGGAGGAGGGACTGAGGAGGAGGGACTGAGGAGGAGAGACTGAGGAGGATATTCTGAGGAGGAGAGACTGAGGAGGAGGGACTGAGGAGGAGAGACTGAGGAGGAGAGACTGAGGAGGAGATTCTGAGGAGGAGATTCTGAGGAGGAGAAACTGAGGAGGAGAGACTGAGGGGGAGAGACTGAGGAGGAGAGGCTTAGGAGGAGGGACTGAGGAGGAGAGACTGAGGAGGAGGGACTGAGGAGGAGATTCTGAGGGGGAGAGACTGAGGAGGAGATTCTGAGGAGGAGAGACTGAGGAGGAGAGGCTGAGGAGGAGGGACTGAGGAGGAGAGACTGAGGAGGAGCGACTGAGGAGGAGAGACTGAGTAGGAGATTCTGGGGAGGAGAGACTGAGGAGGAGAGACTGAGGAGGAGAGACTGAGGAGGAGAGACTGAGGAGGAGAGACTGAGGAGGAGAGACTGAGGAGGAGGGACTGAGGAGATTCTGAGGAGGAGAGACTGAGGAGGAGAGACTGAGGAGGAAAGACTGAGGAGGAGAGACTGAGGAGGAGAGACTGACGAGGAGGGACTGAGGAGGAGGGACTGAGGAGGAGAGACTGAGGAGGAGAGACTGACGAGGAGGGACTGAGGAGGAGAGACTGAGGAGGAGAGACTGAGGAGGAGAGACTGAGGAGGAGAGACTGAGGAGGAGATTCTGAGGGGGAGAGACTGAGGAGGAGGGACTGAGGAGGAGAGACTGAGGAGGAGAGACTGAGGAGGAGAAACTGAGGAGGAGGGACTGAGGAGGATATTCTGAGGGGGAGAGCCTGAGGAGGAGAAGCTGAGGAGGAGGGACTGAGGAGGAGAGACTGAGGAGGAGAGACTGAGGAGGAGAGACTGAGGAGGAGAGACTGAAGAGGAGAGACTGAGGAGGAGAAACTGAGGAGGAGGGACTGAGGAGGAGAGACTGAGGAGGAGAGACTGAGGAGGAGAGACTGAGGAGGAGAGACTGAGGAGGAGATTCTGAGGGGGAGAGACTGAGGAGGAGGGACTGAGGAGGAGAGACTGAGGAGGAGAGACTGAGGAGGAGAAACTGAGGAGGAGAGACTGAGGAGGAGAGACTGAAGAGGAGAGACTGAGGAGGAGAAACTGAGGAGGAGGGACCTAGGAGGAGAGACTGAGGAGGAGAGACTGAGGAGGAGAGACTGAGGAGGAGAGACTGAGGAGGAGATTCTGAGGGGGAGAGACTGAGGAGGAGGGACTGAGGAGGAGAGACTGAGGAGGAGAAACTGAGGAGGAGGGACTGAGGAGGAGATTCTGAGGGGGAGAGACTGAGGAGGAGAAGCTGAGGAGGAGGGACTGAGGAGGAGAGACTGAGGAGGAGAGACTGAGGAGGAGAGACTGAGGAGGAGATTCTGGGGAGGAGAGAATGAGGAGGAGATTCTGAGGGGGAGAGACTGAGGAGGAGAGGCTGAGGAGGAGGGACTGAGGAGGAGAGACTGAGGAGGAGAGACTGAGGAGGAGAGACTGAGGAGGAGAGACTGAAGAGGAGAGACTGAGGAGGAGAAAGTGAGGAGGAGGGACTGAGGAGGAGAGCCTGAGGAGGAGAGACTGAGGAGGAGAGACTGAGGAGGAGATTCTGAGGAGGAGAGACTGAGGAGGAGGGACTGAGGAGGAGGGACTGAGGAGGAGAGACTGACGAGGAGGGACTGAGGAGGAGAGACTGACGAGGAGGGACTGAGGAGGAGAGACTGACGAGGAGGGACTGAGGAGGAGAGACTGACGAGGAGGGACTGAGGAGGAGAGACTGAGGAGGAGGGACTGAGGAGGAGAGACTGAGGAGGAGAGACTGAGGAGGAGAGACTGAGGAGGAGAGACTGAGGAGGAGAGACTGAGGAGGAGGGACTGAGGAGGAGAGACTGAGGAGGAGGGACTGAGGAGGAGAGACTGAGGAGGAGAGACTGAAGAGGAGAGACTGAGGAGGAGAAACTGAGGAGGAGGGACTGAGGAGGAGAGACTGAGGAGGAGAGACTGAGGAGGAGAGACTGAGGAGGAGAGACTGAGGAGGAGAGACTGAGGAGGAGATTCTGAGGGGGAGAGACTGAGGAGGAGGGACTGAGGAGGAGAGACTGAGGAGGAGAGACTGAGGAGGAGAAACTGAGGAGGAGGGACTGAGGAGGATATTCTGAGGGGGAGAGACTGAGGAGGAGAGACTGAGGAGGAGAGACTGAGGAGGAGAGACTGAGGAGGAGATTCTGAGGGGGAGAGACTGAGGAGGAGGGACTGAGGAGGAGAGACTGAGGAGGGGAGACTGAGGAGGAGAAACTGAGGAGGAGGGACTGAGGAGGAGAGACTGAGGAGGAGAGACTGAGGAGGAGATTCTGAGGGGGAGAGACTGAGGAGGAGGGACTGAGGAGGAGAGACTGAGGAGGAGAAACTGAGGAGGAGGGACTGAGGAGGAGATTCTGAGGGGGAGAGACTGAGGAGGAGAAGCTGAGGAGGAGGGACTGAGGAGGAGAGACTGAGGAGGAGAGACTGAGGAGGAGAGACTGAGGAGGAGATTCTGGGGAGGAGAGAATGAGGAGGAGATTCTGAGGGGGAGAGACTGAGGAGGAGAGGCTGAGGAGGAGGGACTGAGGAGGAGAGACTGAGGAGGAGAGACTGAGGAGGAGAGACTGAGGAGGAGAGACTGAAGAGGAGAGACTGAGGAGGAGAAAGTGAGGAGGAGGGACTGAGGAGGAGAGCCTGAGGAGGAGAGACTGAGGAGGAGAGACTGAGGAGGAGATTCTGAGGAGGAGAGACTGAGGAGGAGGGACTGAGGAGGAGGGACTGAGGAGGAGAGACTGACGAGGAGGGACTGAGGAGGAGAGACTGACGAGGAGGGACTGAGGAGGAGAGACTGACGAGGAGGGACTGAGGAGGAGAGACTGAGGAGGAGGGACTGAGGAGGAGAGACTGAGGAGGAGAGACTGAGGAGGAGAGACTGAGGAGGAGAGACTGAGGAGGAGAGACTGAGGAGGAGGGACTGAGGAGGAGAGACTGAGGAGGAGGGACTGAGGAGGAGAGACTGAGGAGGAGAGACTGAAGAGGAGAGACTGAGGAGGAGAAACTGAGGAGGAGGGACTGAGGAGGAGAGACTGAGGAGGAGAGACTGAGGAGGAGAGACTGAGGAGGAGAGACTGAGGAGGAGAGACTGAGGAGGAGAGACTGAGGAGGAGATTCTGAGGGGGAGAGACTGAGGAGGAGGGACTGAGGAGGAGAGACTGAGGAGGAGAGACTGAGGAGGAGAAACTGAGGAGGAGGGACTGAGGAGGATATTCTGAGGGGGAGAGACTGAGGAGGAGAGACTGAGGAGGAGAGACTGAGGAGGAGAGACTGAGGAGGAGATTCTGAGGGGGAGAGACTGAGGAGGAGGGACTGAGGAGGAGAGACTGAGGAGGGGAGACTGAGGAGGAGAAACTGAGGAGGAGGGACTGAGGAGGAGGGACCTAGGAGGAGAGACTGAGGAGGAGAGACTGAGGAGGAGAGACTGAGGAGGAGAGACTGAGGAGGAGATTCTGAGGGGGAGAGACTGAGGAGGAGGGACTGAGGAGGAGAGACTGAGGAGGAGAAACTGAGGAGGAGGGACTGAGGAGGAGATTCTGAGGGGGAGAGACTGAGGAGGAGAAGCTGAGGAGGAGGGACTGAGGAGGAGAGACTGAGGAGGAGAGACTGAGGAGGAGAGACTGAGGAGGAGATTCTGGGGAGGAGAGAATGAGGAGGAGATTCTGAGGGGGAGAGACTGAGGAGGAGAGGCTGAGGAGGAGGGACTGAGGAGGAGAGACTGAGGAGGAGAGACTGAGGAGGAGAGACTGAGGAGGAGAGACTGAAGAGGAGAGACTGAGGAGGAGAAAGTGAGGAGGAGGGACTGAGGAGGAGAGCCTGAGGAGGAGAGACTGAGGAGGAGAGACTGAGGAGGAGATTCTGAGGAGGAGAGACTGAGGAGGAGGGACTGAGGAGGAGAGACTGAGGAGGAGAGACTGAGGAGGAGAGACTGAGGAGGAGAAACTGAGGAGGAGAGACTGAGGAGGAGAGACTGAAGAGGAGAGACTGAGGAGGAGAAACTGAGGAGGAGGGACTGAGGAGGAGAGACTGAGGAGGAGAGACTGAGGAGGAGAGACTGAGGAGGAGAGACTGAGGAGGAGATTCTGAGGGGGAGAGACTGAGGAGGAGGGACTGAGGAGGAGAGACTGAGGAGGAGAGACTGAGGGGGAGAGACTGAGGAGGAGAGACTGAGGAGGAGAGACTGAGGAGGAGGGACT
Source organism: Eucyclogobius newberryi (assembly GCF_026437365.1). NCBI lineage: Eukaryota > Metazoa > Chordata > Actinopteri > Gobiiformes > Gobiidae > Eucyclogobius > Eucyclogobius newberryi. Next base: position 134,897 of record NW_027316532.1, on the reverse strand, counting down.
GAGGAGGAGAGACTGAGGAGGAGATCCTGAGGGGGAGAGACTGAGGAGGAGGGACTGAGGAGGAGAGAATGAGGGGGAGAGACTGAGGAGGAGAGACTGAGGAGGAGAGACTGAGGAGGAGGGACTGAGGAGGAGAGACTGAGGAGGAGAGACTGAGGAGGAGAGACTGAAGAGGAGAGACTGAGGAGGAGAAACTGAGGAGGAGGGACTGAGGAGGAGAGACTGAGGAGGAGAGACTGAGGAGGAGAGACTGAGGAGGAGAGACTGAGGAGGAGATTCTGAGGGGGAGAGACTGAGGAGGAGAGACTGAGGAGGAGAGACTGAGGAGGAGAAACTGAGGAGGAGGGACTGAGGAGGAGATTCTGAGGGGGAGAGACTGAGGAGGAGAAGCTGAGGAGGAGGGACTGAGGAGGAGAGACTGAGGAGGAGATTCTGAGGGGGAGAGACTTAGGAGGAGGGACTGAGGAGGAGAGACTGAGGAGGAGAGACTGAGGAGGAGGGACTGAGGAGGAGATTCTGTGGGGGGGGGAACTGAGGAGGAGAAGCTGAGGAGGAGGGACTGAGGAGGAGAGACTGAGGAGGAGGGACTGAGGAGGAGAGACTGAGGAGGAGAGACTGAGGAGGAGAGACTTAGGAGGAGATTCTGGGGAGGAGATTCTGAGGGGGAGAGACTGAGGAGGAGAGGCTGAGGAGGAGGGACTGAGGAGGAGAGACTGAGGAGGAGGGACTGAGGAGGAGAGACTGAGGAGGAGGGACTGAGGAGATTCTGAGGAGGAGAGACTGAGGAGGAGAAACTGAGGAGGAGAGACTGAGGAGGAGAGACTGAGGAGGAGATTCTGAGGAGGAGAAACTGAGGAGGATAGAATGAGGAGGAGAGACTGAGGAGGAGATTCTGAGGAGGAGGGACTGAGGAGGAGAGACTGAGGAGGAGAGATTGAGGAGGAGAGACTGAGGAGGAGAGACTGAGGAGGAGAGACTGAGGAGGAGGGACTGAGTAGGAGATTCTGAGGGGGAGAGACTGAGGAGGAGGGACTGAGGAGGAGGGACTGAGGAGGAGTGACTGAGGAGGAGAGACTGAGGAGGAGAGACTGAGGAGGAGATTCTGAGGGGGAGAGACTGAGGAGGAGGGACTGAGGAGGAGATTCTGAGGGGGAGAGACTGAGGAGGAGAGACTGAGGAGGAGAGACTGAGGGGGAGAGACTGAGGAGGAGGGACTGAGGAGGAGAGACTGAGGAGGAGAGACTGAGGAGGAGGGACTGAGGAGGAGAGACTGAGGAGGAGAGACTGAGGAGGAGAGCCTGAGGAGGAAAGACTGAAGAGGAGGGACTGAGGAGGAGAGACTGAGGAGGAGAGACTGAGGAGGAGGGACTGAGGAGGAGATTCTGAGGGGGAGAGACTGAGGAGGAGGGACTGAGGAGGAGAGACTGAGGAGGAGAGACTGAGGAGGAGAAACTGAGGAGGAGAGACTGAGGAGGAGAGACTGAAGAGGAGAGACTGAGGGGGAGAGACTGAGGAGGAGATTCTGAGGAGGAGAGACTGAGGAGGAGATTCTGAGGGGGAGAGACTGAGGAGGAGAGACTGAGGAGGAGAGACTGAGGAGGAGAGACTGAGGAGGAGAGACTGAGGAGGGGAAACTGAGGAGGAGAGACTGAGGAGGAGATTCTGAGGAGGAGATTCTGAGGAGGAGAGACTGAGGAGGAGAGACTGAGGAGGAGAAACTGAGGAGGAGAGACTGAGGAGGAGAGACTGAGGAGGAGAGGCTGAGGAGGAGAGACTGAGGAGGAGATTCTGAGGGGGAGAGACTGAGGAGGAGGGACTGAGGAGGAGAGGCTGAGGAGGAGGGACTGAGGAGGAGGGACTGAGGAGGAGGGACTGAGGAGGAGAGACTGAGGAGGAGAGACTGAGGAGGAGGGACTGAGGAGGAGAGACTGAGGAGGAGGGACTGAGGAGGAGGGACTGAGGAGGAGAGACTGAGGAGGAGATTCTGAGGAGGAGAGACTGAGGAGGAGAGACTGAGGAGATTCTGGGGAGGAGAGACTGAGGGGGAGAGACTGAGGAGGAGATTCTGAGGAGGAGAGACTGAGGAGGAGGGACTGAGGAGATTCTGAGGAGGAGAGACTGAGGAGGAGAAACTGAGGAGGAGAGACTGAGGAGGAGAGACTGAGGAGGAGATTCTGAGGAGGAGAGACTGAGGAGGAGAGACTGAGGAGGAGAGACTGAGGAGGAGAGACTGAGGAGGAGATTCTGAGGGGGAGAGACTGAGGAGGAGGGACTGAGGAGGGGATTCTGAGGAGGAGAGACTGAGGAGGAGAGACTGAGGAGGAGAGGCTGAGGAGGAGGGACTGAGGAGGAGATTCTGAGGGGGAGAGACTGAGGAGGAGAGACTGAGGAGGAGGGACTGAGTAGGAGGGACTGAGGAGGAGAGACTGAGGGGGAGAGACCGAGGGGGAGAGACTGAGGAGGAGGGACTGAGGAGGAGAGACTGAGGAGGAGAGACTGAGGAGGAGAGACTGAGGAGGAGAGACTGAGGAGGAGATTCTGAGGGGGAGAGACTGAGGAGGAGGGACTGAGGAGGAGAGACTGAGGAGGGGAGACTGAGGAGGAGAAACTGAGGAGGAGGGACTGAGGAGGAGGGACTGAGGAGGAGAGACAGAGGAGGATATTCTGAGGAGGAGAGACTGAGGAGGAGGGACTGAGGAGGAGAGACTGAGGAGGAGAGACTGAGGAGGAGATTCTGAGGAGGAGATTCTGAGGAGGAGAAACTGAGGAGGAGAGACTGAGGGGGAGAGACTGAGGAGGAGAGGCTTAGGAGGAGGGACTGAGGAGGAGAGACTGAGGAGGAGGGACTGAGGAGGAGATTCTGAGGGGGAGAGACTGAGGAGGAGATTCTGAGGGGGAGAGACTGAGGAGGAGAGGCTGAGGAGGAGGGACTGAGGAGGAGAGACTGAGGAGGAGCGACTGAGGAGGAGAGACTGAGTAGGAGATTCTGGGGAGGAGAGACTGAGGAGGAGAGACTGAGGAGGAGAGACTGAGGAGGAGAGACTGAGGAGGAGAGACTGAGGTGGAGGGACTGAGGAGGAGATTCTGAGGGGGAGAGACTGAGGGGGAGGGACTGAGGAGGAGGGACTGAGGAGGAGAGAATGAGGAGGAGATTCTGAGGAGGAGAGACTGAGGAGGAGGGACTGAGGAGATTCTGAGGAGGAGAGACTGAGGAGGAGAGACTGAGGAGGAAAGACTGAGGAGGAGAGACTGAGGAGGAGATTCTGAGGAGGAGAGACTGAGGAGGAGAGACTGAGGAGGAGAGACTGAGGAGGAGGGACTGAGGAGGAGATTCTGAGGAGGAGAGACTGAGGAGGAGATTCTGAGGAGGAGATTCTGAGGGGGAGAGACTGAGGAGGAGGGACTGAGGAGGAGAGACTGAGGGGGAGAGACTGAGGAGGAGAGGCTGAGGAGGAGGGACTGAGGAGGAGATTCTGAGGGGGAGAGACTGAGGAGGAGGGACTGAGGAGGAGAGACTGAGGAGGAGATTCTGAGGGGGAGAGACTGAGGAGGAGAGGCTGAGGAGAAGGGACTGAGGAGGAGATTCTGAGGAGGAGAGACTGAGGAGGAGGGACTGAGGAGGAGGGACTGAGGAGGAGAGACTGACGAGGAGGGACTGAGGAGGAGAGACTGACGAGGAGGGACTGAGGAGGAGAGACTGACGAGGAGGGACTGAGGAGGAGAGACTGAGGAGGAGGGACTGAGGAGGAGAGACTGAGGAGGAGAGACTGAGGAGGAGAGACTGAGGAGGAGAGACTGAGGAGGAGAGACTGAGGAGGAGGGACTGAGGAGGAGAGACTGAGGAGGAGGGACTGAGGAGGAGAGACTGAGGAGGAGAGACTGAAGAGGAGAGACTGAGGAGGAGAAACTGAGGAGGAGGGACTGAGGAGGAGAGACTGAGGAGGAGAGACTGAGGAGGAGAGACTGAGGAGGAGAGACTGAGGAGGAGAGACTGAGGAGGAGAGACTGAGGAGGAGATTCTGAGGGGGAGAGACTGAGGAGGAGGGACTGAGGAGGAGAGACTGAGGAGGAGAGACTGAGGAGGAGAAACTGAGGAGGAGGGACTGAGGAGGATATTCTGAGGGGGAGAGACTGAGGAGGAGAGACTGAGGAGGAGAGACTGAGGAGGAGAGACTGAGGAGGAGATTCTGAGGGGGAGAGACTGAGGAGGAGGGACTGAGGAGGAGAGACTGAGGAGGGGAGACTGAGGAGGAGAAACTGAGGAGGAGGGACTGAGGAGGAGGGACTGAGGAGGAGAGACTGAGGAGGATATTCTGAGGAGGAGAGACTGAGGAGGAGGGACTGAGGAGGAGAGACTGAGGAGGAGAGACTGAGGAGGAGATTCTGAGGAGGAGATTCTGAGGAGGAGAAACTGAGGAGGAGAGACTGAGGGGGAGAGACTGAGGAGGAGAGGCTTAGGAGGAGGGACTGAGGAGGAGAGACTGAGGAGGAGGGACTGAGGAGGAGACTCTGAGGGGGAGAGACTGAGGAGGAGATTCTGAGGAGGAGAGACTGAGGAGGAGAGGCTGAGGAGGAGGGACTGAGGAGGAGAGACTGAGGAGGAGCGACTGAGGAGGAGAGACTGAGTAGGAGATTCTGGGGAGGAGAGACTGAGGAGGAGAGACTGAGGAGGAGAGACTGAGGAGGAGAGACTGAGGAGGAGAGACTGAGGAGGAGAGACTGAGGAGGAGGGACTGAGGAGATTCTGAGGAGGAGAGACTGAGGAGGAGAGACTGAGGAGGAAAGACTGAGGAGGAGAGACTGAGGAGGAGAGACTGACGAGGAGGGACTGAGGAGGAGGGACTGAGGAGGAGAGACTGAGGAGGAGAGACTGACGAGGAGGGACTGAGGAGGAGGGACTGAGGAGGAGAGACTGAGGAGGAGAGACTGAGGAGGAGAGACTGAGGAGGAGAGACTGAGGAGGAGATTCTGAGGGGGAGAGACTGAGGAGGAGGGACTGAGGAGGAGAGACTGAGGAGGAGAGACTGAGGAGGAGAAACTGAGGAGGAGGGACTGAGGAGGATATTCTGAGGGGGAGAGCCTGAGGAGGAGAAGCTGAGGAGGAGGGACTGAGGAGGAGAGACTGAGGAGGAGAGACTGAGGAGGAGAGACTGAGGAGGAGAGACTGAAGAGGAGAGACTGAGGAGGAGAAACTGAGGAGGAGGGACTGAGGAGGAGAGACTGAGGAGGAGAGACTGAGGAGGAGAGACTGAGGAGGAGAGACTGAGGAGGAGATTCTGAGGGGGAGAGACTGAGGAGGAGGGACTGAGGAGGAGAGACTGAGGAGGAGAGACTGAGGAGGAGAAACTGAGGAGGAGAGACTGAGGAGGAGAGACTGAAGAGGAGAGACTGAGGAGGAGAAACTGAGGAGGAGGGACCTAGGAGGAGAGACTGAGGAGGAGAGACTGAGGAGGAGAGACTGAGGAGGAGAGACTGAGGAGGAGATTCTGAGGGGGAGAGACTGAGGAGGAGGGACTGAGGAGGAGAGACTGAGGAGGAGAAACTGAGGAGGAGGGACTGAGGAGGAGATTCTGAGGGGGAGAGACTGAGGAGGAGAAGCTGAGGAGGAGGGACTGAGGAGGAGAGACTGAGGAGGAGAGACTGAGGAGGAGAGACTGAGGAGGAGATTCTGGGGAGGAGAGAATGAGGAGGAGATTCTGAGGGGGAGAGACTGAGGAGGAGAGGCTGAGGAGGAGGGACTGAGGAGGAGAGACTGAGGAGGAGAGACTGAGGAGGAGAGACTGAGGAGGAGAGACTGAAGAGGAGAGACTGAGGAGGAGAAAGTGAGGAGGAGGGACTGAGGAGGAGAGCCTGAGGAGGAGAGACTGAGGAGGAGAGACTGAGGAGGAGATTCTGAGGAGGAGAGACTGAGGAGGAGGGACTGAGGAGGAGGGACTGAGGAGGAGAGACTGACGAGGAGGGACTGAGGAGGAGAGACTGACGAGGAGGGACTGAGGAGGAGAGACTGACGAGGAGGGACTGAGGAGGAGAGACTGAGGAGGAGGGACTGAGGAGGAGAGACTGAGGAGGAGAGACTGAGGAGGAGAGACTGAGGAGGAGAGACTGAGGAGGAGAGACTGAGGAGGAGGGACTGAGGAGGAGAGACTGAGGAGGAGGGACTGAGGAGGAGAGACTGAGGAGGAGAGACTGAAGAGGAGAGACTGAGGAGGAGAAACTGAGGAGGAGGGACTGAGGAGGAGAGACTGAGGAGGAGAGACTGAGGAGGAGAGACTGAGGAGGAGAGACTGAGGAGGAGAGACTGAGGAGGAGATTCTGAGGGGGAGAGACTGAGGAGGAGGGACTGAGGAGGAGAGACTGAGGAGGAGAGACTGAGGAGGAGAAACTGAGGAGGAGGGACTGAGGAGGATATTCTGAGGGGGAGAGACTGAGGAGGAGAGACTGAGGAGGAGAGACTGAGGAGGAGAGACTGAGGAGGAGATTCTGAGGGGGAGAGACTGAGGAGGAGGGACTGAGGAGGAGAGACTGAGGAGGGGAGACTGAGGAGGAGAAACTGAGGAGGAGGGACTGAGGAGGAGAGACTGAGGAGGAGAGACTGAGGAGGAGATTCTGAGGGGGAGAGACTGAGGAGGAGGGACTGAGGAGGAGAGACTGAGGAGGAGAAACTGAGGAGGAGGGACTGAGGAGGAGATTCTGAGGGGGAGAGACTGAGGAGGAGAAGCTGAGGAGGAGGGACTGAGGAGGAGAGACTGAGGAGGAGAGACTGAGGAGGAGAGACTGAGGAGGAGATTCTGGGGAGGAGAGAATGAGGAGGAGATTCTGAGGGGGAGAGACTGAGGAGGAGAGGCTGAGGAGGAGGGACTGAGGAGGAGAGACTGAGGAGGAGAGACTGAGGAGGAGAGACTGAGGAGGAGAGACTGAAGAGGAGAGACTGAGGAGGAGAAAGTGAGGAGGAGGGACTGAGGAGGAGAGCCTGAGGAGGAGAGACTGAGGAGGAGAGACTGAGGAGGAGATTCTGAGGAGGAGAGACTGAGGAGGAGGGACTGAGGAGGAGGGACTGAGGAGGAGAGACTGACGAGGAGGGACTGAGGAGGAGAGACTGACGAGGAGGGACTGAGGAGGAGAGACTGACGAGGAGGGACTGAGGAGGAGAGACTGAGGAGGAGGGACTGAGGAGGAGAGACTGAGGAGGAGAGACTGAGGAGGAGAGACTGAGGAGGAGAGACTGAGGAGGAGAGACTGAGGAGGAGGGACTGAGGAGGAGAGACTGAGGAGGAGGGACTGAGGAGGAGAGACTGAGGAGGAGAGACTGAAGAGGAGAGACTGAGGAGGAGAAACTGAGGAGGAGGGACTGAGGAGGAGAGACTGAGGAGGAGAGACTGAGGAGGAGAGACTGAGGAGGAGAGACTGAGGAGGAGAGACTGAGGAGGAGAGACTGAGGAGGAGATTCTGAGGGGGAGAGACTGAGGAGGAGGGACTGAGGAGGAGAGACTGAGGAGGAGAGACTGAGGAGGAGAAACTGAGGAGGAGGGACTGAGGAGGATATTCTGAGGGGGAGAGACTGAGGAGGAGAGACTGAGGAGGAGAGACTGAGGAGGAGAGACTGAGGAGGAGATTCTGAGGGGGAGAGACTGAGGAGGAGGGACTGAGGAGGAGAGACTGAGGAGGGGAGACTGAGGAGGAGAAACTGAGGAGGAGGGACTGAGGAGGAGGGACCTAGGAGGAGAGACTGAGGAGGAGAGACTGAGGAGGAGAGACTGAGGAGGAGAGACTGAGGAGGAGATTCTGAGGGGGAGAGACTGAGGAGGAGGGACTGAGGAGGAGAGACTGAGGAGGAGAAACTGAGGAGGAGGGACTGAGGAGGAGATTCTGAGGGGGAGAGACTGAGGAGGAGAAGCTGAGGAGGAGGGACTGAGGAGGAGAGACTGAGGAGGAGAGACTGAGGAGGAGAGACTGAGGAGGAGATTCTGGGGAGGAGAGAATGAGGAGGAGATTCTGAGGGGGAGAGACTGAGGAGGAGAGGCTGAGGAGGAGGGACTGAGGAGGAGAGACTGAGGAGGAGAGACTGAGGAGGAGAGACTGAGGAGGAGAGACTGAAGAGGAGAGACTGAGGAGGAGAAAGTGAGGAGGAGGGACTGAGGAGGAGAGCCTGAGGAGGAGAGACTGAGGAGGAGAGACTGAGGAGGAGATTCTGAGGAGGAGAGACTGAGGAGGAGGGACTGAGGAGGAGAGACTGAGGAGGAGAGACTGAGGAGGAGAGACTGAGGAGGAGAAACTGAGGAGGAGAGACTGAGGAGGAGAGACTGAAGAGGAGAGACTGAGGAGGAGAAACTGAGGAGGAGGGACTGAGGAGGAGAGACTGAGGAGGAGAGACTGAGGAGGAGAGACTGAGGAGGAGAGACTGAGGAGGAGATTCTGAGGGGGAGAGACTGAGGAGGAGGGACTGAGGAGGAGAGACTGAGGAGGAGAGACTGAGGGGGAGAGACTGAGGAGGAGAGACTGAGGAGGAGAGACTGAGGAGGAGGGACTGAGGAGGAGAGACTGAGGAGGAGATCCTGAGGGGGAGAGACTGAGGAGGAGGGACTGAGGAGGAGAGAATGAGGGGGAGAGACTGAGGAGGAGAGACTGAGGAGGAGAGACTGAGGAGGAGGGACTGAGGAGGAGAGACTGAGGAGGAGAGACTGAGGAGGAGAGACTGAAGAGGAGAGACTGAGGAGGAGAAACTGAGGAGGAGGGACTGAGGAGGAGAGACTGAGGAGGAGAGACTGAGGAGGAGAGACTGAGGAGGAGAGACTGAGGAGGAGATTCTGAGGGGGAGAGACTGAGGAGGAGAGACTGAGGAGGAGAGACTGAGGAGGAGAAACTGAGGAGGAGGGACTGAGGAGGAGATTCTGAGGGGGAGAGACTGAGGAGGAGAAGCTGAGGAGGAGGGACTGAGGAGGAGAGACTGAGGAGGAGATTCTGAGGGGGAGAGACTTAGGAGGAGGGACTGAGGAGGAGAGACTGAGGAGGAGAGACTGAGGAGGAGGGACTGAGGAGGAGATTCTGTGGGGGGGGGAACTGAGGAGGAGAAGCTGAGGAGGAGGGACTGAGGAGGAGAGACTGAGGAGGAGGGACTGAGGAGGAGAGACTGAGGAGGAGAGACTGAGGAGGAGAGACTTAGGAGGAGATTCTGGGGAGGAGATTCTGAGGGGGAGAGACTGAGGAGGAGAGGCTGAGGAGGAGGGACTGAGGAGGAGAGACTGAGGAGGAGGGACTGAGGAGGAGAGACTGAGGAGGAGGGACTGAGGAGATTCTGAGGAGGAGAGACTGAGGAGGAGAAACTGAGGAGGAGAGACTGAGGAGGAGAGACTGAGGAGGAGATTCTGAGGAGGAGAAACTGAGGAGGATAGAATGAGGAGGAGAGACTGAGGAGGAGATTCTGAGGAGGAGGGACTGAGGAGGAGAGACTGAGGAGGAGAGATTGAGGAGGAGAGACTGAGGAGGAGAGACTGAGGAGGAGAGACTGAGGAGGAGGGACTGAGTAGGAGATTCTGAGGGGGAGAGACTGAGGAGGAGGGACTGAGGAGGAGGGACTGAGGAGGAGTGACTGAGGAGGAGAGACTGAGGAGGAGAGACTGAGGAGGAGATTCTGAGGGGGAGAGACTGAGGAGGAGGGACTGAGGAGGAGATTCTGAGGGGGAGAGACTGAGGAGGAGAGACTGAGGAGGAGAGACTGAGGGGGAGAGACTGAGGAGGAGGGACTGAGGAGGAGAGACTGAGGAGGAGAGACTGAGGAGGAGGGACTGAGGAGGAGAGACTGAGGAGGAGAGACTGAGGAGGAGAGCCTGAGGAGGAAAGACTGAAGAGGAGGGACTGAGGAGGAGAGACTGAGGAGGAGAGACTGAGGAGGAGGGACTGAGGAGGAGATTCTGAGGGGGAGAGACTGAGGAGGAGGGACTGAGGAGGAGAGACTGAGGAGGAGAGACTGAGGAGGAGAAACTGAGGAGGAGAGACTGAGGAGGAGAGACTGAAGAGGAGAGACTGAGGAGGAGAAACTGAGGAGGAGGGACTGAGGAGGAGAGACTGAGGAGGAGAGACTGAGGAGGAGAGACTGAGGAGGAGAGACTGAGGAGGAGGGACTGAGGAGGAGAGACTGAGGAGGAGATCCTGAGGGGGAGAGACTGAGGAGGAGGGACTGAGGAGGAGAGACTGAGGGGGAGAGACTGAGGAGGAGAGACTGAGGAGGAGAGACTGAGGAGGAGAGACTGAGGAGGAGAGACTGAAGAGGAGAGACTGAGGAGGAGAAACTGAGGAGGAGGGACTGAGGAGGAGAGACTGAGGAGGAGAGACTGAGGAGGAGATACTGAGGAGGAGAGACTGAGGAGGAGATTCTGAGGGGGAGAGACTGAGGAGGAGAGACTGAGGAGGAGAGACTGAGGAGGAGAAACTGAGGAGGAGGGACTGAGGAGGAGATTCTGAGGGGGAGAGACTGAGGAGGAGAAGCTGAGGAGGAGGGACTGAGGAGGAGAGACTGAGTAGGAGAGACTGAAGAGGAGAGACTGAGGAGGAGAAACTGAGGAGGAGGGACTGAGGAGGAGAGACTGAGGAGGAGAGACTGAGGAGGAGAGACTGAGGAGGAGATTCTGAGGGGGAGAGACTTAGGAGGAGGGACTGAGGAGGAGATTCTGTGGGGGGGGAAACTGAGGAGGAGAAGCTGAGGAGGAGGGACTGAGGAGGAGAGACTGAGGAGGAGGGACTGAGGAGGAGAGACTGAGGAGGAGAGACTGAGGAGGAGAGACTGAGGAGGAGATTCTGGGGAGGAGAGACTGAGGAGGAGATTCTGAGGGGGAGAGACTGAGGAGGAGAGGCTGAGGAGGAGGGACTGAGGAGGAGAGACTGAGGAGGAGAAACTGAGGAGGAGAGACTGAGGAGGAGAGACTGAGGAGGAGATTCTGAGGAGGAGAAACTGAGGAGGATAGACTGAGGAGGAGAGACTGAGGAGAAGATTCTGAGGAGGAGGGACTGAGGAGGAGAGACTGAGGAGGAGAGATTGAGGAGGAGAGACTGAGGAGGAGAGACTGAGGAGGAGAGACTGAGGAGGAGGGACTGAGTAGGAGATTCTGAGGGGGAGAGACTGAGGAGGAGGGACTGAGGAGGAGGGACTGAGGAGGAGTGACTGAGGAGGAGAGACTGAGGAGGAGAGACTGAGGAGGAGATTCTGAGGGGGAGAGACTGAGGAGGAGGGACTGAGGAGGAGATTCTGAGGGGGAGAGACTGAGGAGGAGAGACTGAGGAGGAGAGACTGAGGGGGAGAGACTGAGGAGGAGGGACTGAGGAGGAGAGACTGAGGAGGAGAGACTGAGGAGGAGAGCCTGAGGAGGAAAGACTGAAGAGGAGGGACTGAGGAGGAGAGACTGAGGAGGAGAGACTGAGGAGGAGGGACTGAGGAGGAGAGACTGAGGAGGAGAGACTGAGGAGGAGAGACTGAGGAGGAGAGACTGAGGAGGAGAAACTGAAGAGGAGGGACTGAGGAGGAGAGACTGAGGAGGAGAGACTGAGGAGGAGAGACTGAGGAGGAGAGACTCAGGAGGAGAGACTGAGGAGGAGATTCTGAGGGGGAGAGACTGAGGAGGAGGGACTGAGGAGGAGAGACTGAGGAGGAGAGACTGAGGAGGAGAGACTGAGGAGGAGGGACTGAGGAGGAGGGACTGAGGAGGAGAGACTGAGGAGGAGGGACTGAGGAAGAGATTCTGAGGAGATTCTGAGCAGGAGAGACTGAGGAGGAGAGGCTGAGGAGGAGGGACTGAGGAGGAGATTCTGAGGGGGAGAGACTGAGGAGGAGGGACTGAGGAGGAGAGACTGAGGAGGAGGGACTGAGGAGGAGAGACTGAGGAGGAGAGACTGAGAAGGAGAGACTGAGGAGGAGATTCTGGGGAGGAGAGACTGAGGAGGAGATTCTGAGGGGGAGAGACTGAGGAGGAGAGGCTGAGGAGGAGGGACTGAGGAGGAGAGACTGAGGAGGAGGGACTGAGGAGGAGAGACTGAGGAGGAGGGACTGAGGAGATTCTGAGGAGGAGAGACTGAGGAGGAGAAACTGAGGAGGAGAGACTGAGGAGGAGAGACTGAGGAGGAGATTCTGAGGAGGAGAAAATGAGGAGGATAGACTGAGGAGGAGATTCTGAGGAGGAGGGACTGAGGAGGAGAGACTGAGGAGGAGAGATTGAGGAGGAGAGACTGAGGAGGAGAGACTGAGGAGGAGAGACTGAGGAGGAGAGACTGAGGAGGAGGGACTGAGTAGGAGATTCTGAGGGGGAGAGACTGAGGAGGAGGGACTGAGGAGGAGGGACTGAGGAGGAGAGACTGAGGAGGAGAGACTGAGGAGGAGAGACTGAGGAGGAGATTCTGAGGGGGAGAGACTGAGGAGGAGGGACTGAGGAGGAGATTCTGAGGGGGAGAGACTGAGGAGGAGAGACTGAGGAGGAGAGACTGAGGGGGAGAGACTGAGGAGGAGGGACTGAGGAGGAGAGACTGAGGAGGAGAGACTGAGGAGGAGGGACTGAGGAGGAGAGACTGAGGAGGAGAGACTGAGGAGGAGAGACTGAGGAGGAGATTCTGGGGAGGAGAGACTGAGGAGGAGATTCTGAGGGGGAGAGACTGAGGAGGAGAGGCTGAGGAGGAGGGACTGAGGAGGAGAGACTGAGGAGGAGGGACTGAGGAGGAGAGACTGAGGAGGAGGGACTGAGGAGATTCTGAGGGGGAGAGACTGAGGAGGAGAGACTGAGGAGGAGAGACTGAGGGGGAGAGACTGAGGAGGAGGGACTGAGGAGGAGAGACTGAGGAGGAGAGACTGAGGAGGAGGGACTGAGGAGGAGAGACTGAGGAGGAGAGACTGAGGAGGAGAGCCTGAGGAGGAAAGACTGAAGAGGAGGGACTGAGGAGGAGAGACTGAGGAGGAGAGACTGAGGAGGAGGGACTGAGGAGGAGAGACTGAGGAGGAGAGACTGAGGAGGAGAGACTGAGGAGGAGAGACTGAGGAGGAGAAACTGAGGAGGAGGGACTGAGGAGGAGAGACTGAGGAGGAGAGACTGAGGAGGAGAGACTGAGGAGGAGAGACTCAGGAGGAGAGACTGAGGAGGAGATTCTGAGGGGGAGAGACTGAGGAGGAGGGACTGAGGAGGAGAGACTGAGGAGGAGAGACTGAGGAGGAGGGACTGAGGAGGAGGGACTGAGGAGGAGGGACTGAGGAGGAGAGACTGAGGAGGAGGGACTGAGGAGGAGATTCTGAGGAGATTCTGAGGAGGAGAGACTGAGGAGGAGAGGCTGAGGAGGAGGGACTGAGGAGGAGATTCTGAGGGGGAGAGACTGAGGAGGAGAGACTGAGGAGGAGATTCTGAGGGGGAGAGACTGAGGAGGAGGGACTGAGGAGGAGATTCTGAGGGGGAGAGACTGAGGAGGAGAGACTGAGGAGGAGAGACTGAGGGGGAGAGACTGAGGAGGAGGGACTGAGGAGGAGAGACTGAGGAGGAGAGACTGAGGAGGAGGGACTGAGGAGGAGAGACTGAGGAGGAGAGACTGAGGAGGAGAGACTGAGGAGGAGATTCTGGGGAGGAGAGACTGAGGAGGAGATTCTGAGGGGGAGAGACTGAGGAGGAGAGGCTGAGGAGGAGGGACTGAGGAGGAGAGACTGAGGAGGAGGGACTGAGGAGGAGAGACTGAGGAGGAGGGACTGAGGAGATTCTGAGGAGGAGAGACTGAGGAGGAGAAACTGAGGAGGAGAGACTGAGGAGGAGAGACTGAGGAGGAGATTATGAGGAGGAGAAAATGAGGAGGATAGACTGAGGAGGAGAGACTGAGGAGGAGATTCTGAGGAGGAGGGACTGAGGAGGAGAGACTGAGGAGGAGAGATTGAGGAGGAGAGACTGAGGAGGAGAGACTGAGGAGGAGAGACTGAGGAGGAGAGACTGAGGAGGAGAGACTGAGGAGGAGGGACTGAGTAGGAGATTCTGAGGGGGAGAGACTGAGGAGGAGGGACTGAGGAGGAGGGACTGAGGAGGAGAGACTGAGGAGGAGAGACTGAGGAGGAGAGACTGAAGAGGAGATTCTGAGGGGGAGAGACTGAGGAGGAGGGACTGAGGAGGAGATTCTGAGGGGGAGAGACTGAGGAGGAGAGACTGAGGAGGAGAGACTGAGGGGGAGAGACTGAGGAGGAGGGACTGAGGAGGAGAGACTGAGGAGGAGAGACTGAGGAGGAGGGACTGAGGAGGAGAGACTGAGGAGGAGAGACTGAGGAGGAGAGCCTGAGGAGGAAAGACTGAAGAGGAGGGACTGAGGAGGAGAGACTGAGGAGGAGAGACTGAGGAGGAGGGACTGAGGAGGAGAGACTGAGGAGGAGAGACTGAGGAGGAGAGACTGAGGAGGAGAGACTGAGGAGGAGAAACTGAGGAGGAGGGACTGAGGAGGAGAGACTGAGGAGGAGAGACTGAGAAGGAGAGACTGAGGAGGAGAGACTCAGGAGGAGAGACTGAGGAGGAGATTCTGAGGGGGAGAGACTGAGGAGGAGGGACTGAGGAGGAGAGACTGAGGAGGAGAGACTGAGGAGGAGGGACTGAGGAGGAGGGACTGAGGAGGAGGGACTGAGGAGGAGAGACTGAGGAGGAGGGACTGAGGAGGAGATTCTGAGGAGATTCTGAGGAGGAGAGACTGAGGAGGAGAGGCTGAGGAGGAGGGACTGAGGAGGAGATTCTGAGGGGGAGAGACTGAGGAGGAGGGACTGAGGAGGAGAGACTGAGGGGGAGAGACTGAGGAGGAGAGGCTGAGGAGGAGTGACTGAGGAGGAGATTCTGAGGGGGAGAGACTGAGGAGGAGGGACTGAGGAGGAGAGACTGAGGAGGAGATTCTGAGGGGGAGAGACTGAGGAGGAGAGGCTGAGGAGGAGGGACTGAGGAGGAGATTCTGAGGGGGAGAGACTGAGGAGGAGGGACTGAGGAGGAGAGACTGAGGGGGAGAGACTGAGGAGGAGGGACTGAGGAGGAGAGACTGAGGAGGAGGGACTGAGGAGGATGGACTGAGGAGGAGAGACTGAGGAGGAGAGACTGAGGAGGAGGGACTGAGGAGGAGAGACTGAGGAGGAGAGACTGAAGAGGAGAGACTGAAGAGGAGAAACTGAGGAGGAGGGACTGAGGAGGAGAGACTGAGGAGGAGAGACTGAGGAGGAGAGCCTGAGGAGGAAAGACTGAAGAGGAGGGACTGAGGAGGAGAGACTGAGGAGGAGGGAATGAGGAGGAGAGAAGGAGGGACTGAGGAGGAGAGACTGAGGAGGAGAGACTGAGGAGGAGAGACTGAGGAGGAGAAACTGAGGAGGAGGGACTGAGGAGGAGAGACTGAGGAGGAGAGACTGAGGAGGAGAGACTCAGGAGGAGAGACTGAGGAGGAGATTCTGAGGGGGAGAGACTGAGGAGGAGGGACTCAGGAGGAGAGACTGAGGAGGAGAGACTGAGGAGGAGAGACTGAGGAGGAGGGACTGAGGAGGAGGGACTGAGGAGGAGAGACTGAGGAGGAGGGACTGAGGAGGAGGGACTGAGGAGGAGAGACTGAGGGGGAGAGACTGAGGAGGAGAGACTGACGAGGAGGGACAGAGGAGGAGACTGTGGAGGAGGGACTGAGGAGGAGAGACTGAGGAGGAGAGACTGAGGAGGAGAGACTGAGGAGGAGAGACTGAGGAGGAGAGACTGAAGAGGAGAGACTGAGGAGGAGAAACTGAGGAGGAGGGACTGAGGAGGAGAGACTGAGGAGGAGAGACTGAGGAGGAGAGACTGAGGAGGAGAGACTGAGGAGGAGAGACTGAGGAGGAGATTCTGAGGGGGAGAGACTGAGGAGGAGGGACTGAGGAGGAGAGACTGAGGAGGAGAGACTGAGGAGGAGAAACTGAGGAGGAGGGACTGAGGAGGAGATTCTGAGGGGGAGAGACTGAGGAGGAGAAGCTGAGGAGGAGGGACTGAGGAGGAGAGACTGAAGAGGAGAGACTGAAGAGGAGGGACTGAGGAGGAGAAACTGAGGAGGAGGGACTGAGGAGGAGATACTGAGGAGGAGAGACTGAGGAGGAGAGACTGAGGAGGAGATTTTGAGGGGGAGAGACTGAGGAGGAGGGACTGAGGAGGAGAGACTGAGGAGGAGAGACTGAGGAGGAGGGACTGAGGAGGAGAGACTGAGGAGGAGAGACTGAGGAGGAAAGACTGAGGAGGAGATTCTGGGGAGGAGAGACTGAGGAGGAGATTCTGAGGGGGAGAGACTGAGGAGGAGAGGCTGAGGAGGAGGGACTGAGGAGGAGAGACTGAGGAGGAGGGACTGAGGAGGAGAGACTGAGGAGGAGGGACTGAGGAGATTCTGAGGAGGAGAGACTGAGGAGGAGAAACTGAGGAGGAGAGACTGAGGAGGAGAGACTGAGGAGGAGATTCTGAGGAGGAGAAACTGAGGAGGATAGACTGAGGAGGAGATTCTGAGGAGGAGGGACTGAGGAGGAGAGACTGAGGAGGAGAGATTGAGGAGGAGAGACTGAGGAGGAGAGACTGAGGAGGAGAGACTGAGGAGGAGAGACTGAGGAGGAGGGACTGAGTAGGAGATTCTGAGGGGGAGAGACTGATGAGGAGGGACTGAGGAGGAGGGACTGAGGAGGAGAGACTGAGGATGAGAGACTGAGGAGGAGAGACTGAGGAGGAGAGACTCAGGAGGAGAGACTGAGGAGGAGATTCTGAGGGGGAGAGACTGAGGAGGAGGGACTGAGGAGGAGAGACTGAGGAGGAGAGACTGAGGAGGAGAGACTGAGGAGGAGGGACTGAGGAGGAGGGACTGAGGAGGAGAGACTGAGGAGGAGGGACTGAGGAGGAGATTCTGAGGAGATTCTGAGGAGGAGAGACTGAGGAGGAGAGGCTGAGGAGGAGGGACTGAGGAGGAGATTCTGAGGGGGAGAGACTGAGGAGGAGGGACTGAGGAGGACAGACTGAGGGGGAGAGACTGAGGAGGAGAGGCTGAGGAGGAGTGACTGAGGAGGAGATTCTGAGGGGGAGAGACTGAGGAGGAGGGACTGAGGAGGAGAGACTGAGGAGGAGATTCTGAGGGGGAGAGACTGAGGAGGAGAGACTGAGGAGGAGAGACTGAGGAGGAGAGACTGAGGAGGAGGGACTGAGGAGGAGATTCTGAGGAGATTCTGAGGAGGAGAGACTGAGGAGGAGAGGCTGAGGAGGAGAGACTGAGGAGGAGATTCTGAGGGGGAAAGACTGAGGAGGAGAATCTGAGGAGGAGGGACTGAGGAGGAGAGACTGAGGAGGAGGGACTGAGGAGGAGAAACTGAGGAGGAGAGACTGAGGAGGAGAGACTGAGGAGGAGATTCTGGGGAGGAGAGACTGAGGAGGAGATTCTGAGGGGGAGAGACTGAGGAGGAGAGGCTGAGGAGGAGAGACTGAGGAGGAGAGACTGAGGAGGAGGGACTGAGGAGGAGAGACTGAGGAGGAGATTCTGAGGAGGAGAGACTGAGGAGGAGAAACTGAGGAGGAGAGACTGAGGAGGAGAGACTGAGGAGGAGATTCTGAGGAAGAGATTCTGAGGAGGATAAACTGAGGAGGATAGACTGAGGAGGAGAGACTGAGGAGGAGATTCTGAGGAGGAGGGACTGAGGAGGAGAGACTGAGGAGGAGAGATTGAGGAGGAGAGACTGAGGAGGAGAGACTGAGGAGGAGAGACTGAGGAGGAGAGACTGAGGAAGAGAGACTGAGGAGGAGGGACTGAGTAGGAGATTCTGAGGGGGAGAGACTGAGGAGGAGGGACTGAGGAGGAGGGACTGAGGAGGAGAGACTGAGGAGGAGAGACTGAGGAGGAGAGACTGAGGAGGAGATTCTGAGGGGGAGAGACTGAGGAGGAGGGACTGAGGAGGAGATTCTGAGGAGGAGAGACTGAGGAGGAGATTCTGAGGGGGAGAGACTGAGGAGGAGGGACTGAGGAGGAGATTCTGAGGGGGAGAGACTGAGGAGGAGAGACTGAGGAGGAGGGACTGAGGAGGAGAGACTGAGGGGGAGAGACTGAGGAGGAGGGACTGAGGAGGAGAGACTGAGGAGGAGAGACTGAGGAGGAGAGACTGAGGAGGAGAGCCTGAGGAGGAAAGACTGAAGAGGAGGGACTGAGGAGGAGATTCTGAGGGGGAGAGACTGAGGAGGAGAGGCTGAGGAGGAGGGACTGAGGAGGAGAGACTGAGGAGGAGGGACTGAGGAGGAGAGACTGAGGAGGAGGGACTGAGGAGATTCTGAGGAGGAGAGACTGAGGAGGAGAAACTGAGGAGGAGAGACTGAGGAGGAGAGACTGAGGAGGAGATTCTGAGGAGGAGAAACTGAGGAGGATAGACTGAGGAGGAGATTCTGAGGAGGAGGGACTGAGGAGGAGAGACTGAGGAGGAGAGATTGAGGAGGAGAGACTGAGGAGGAGAGACTGAGGAGGAGAGACTGAGGAGGAGAGACTGAGGAGGAGGGACTGAGTAGGAGATTCTGAGGGGGAGAGACTGATGAGGAGGGACTGAGGAGGAGGGACTGAGGAGGAGAGACTGAGGATGAGAGACTGAGGAGGAGAGACTGAGGAGGAGAGACTCAGGAGGAGAGACTGAGGAGGAGATTCTGAGGGGGAGAGACTGAGGAGGAGGGACTGAGGAGGAGAGACTGAGGAGGAGAGACTGAGGAGGAGAGACTGAGGAGGAGGGACTGAGGAGGAGGGACTGAGGAGGAGAGACTGAGGAGGAGGGACTGAGGAGGAGATTCTGAGGAGATTCTGAGGAGGAGAGACTGAGGAGGAGAGGCTGAGGAGGAGGGACTGAGGAGGAGATTCTGAGGGGGAGAGACTGAGGAGGAGGGACTGAGGAGGCGAGACTGAGGGGGAGAGACTGAGGAGGAGAGGCTGAGGAGGAGTGACTGAGGAGGAGATTCTGAGGGGGAGAGACTGAGGAGGAGGGACTGAGGAGGAGAGACTGAGGAGGAGATTCTGAGGGGGAGAGACTGAGGAGGAGAGACTGAGGAGGAGAGACTGAGGAGGAGAGACTGAGGAGGAGGGACTGAGGAGGAGATTCTGAGGAGATTCTGAGGAGGAGAGACTGAGGAGGAGAGGCTGAGGAGGAGAGACTGAGGAGGAGATTCTGAGGGGGAAAGACTGAGGAGGAGAATCTGAGGAGGAGGGACTGAGGAGGAGAGACTGAGGAGGAGGGACTGAGGAGGAGAAACTGAGGAGGAGAGACTGAGGAGGAGAGACTGAGGAGGAGATTCTGGGGAGGAGAGACTGAGGAGGAGATTCTGAGGGGGAGAGACTGAGGAGGAGAGGCTGAGGAGGAGAGACTGAGGAGGAGAGACTGAGGAGGAGGGACTGAGGAGGAGAGACTGAGGAGGAGATTCTGAGGAGGAGAGACTGAGGAGGAAAAACTGAGGAGGAGAGACTGAGGAGGAGAGACTGAGGAGGAGATTCTGAGGAAGAGATTCTGAGGAGGATAAACTGAGGAGGATAGACTGAGGAGGAGAGACTGAGGAGGAGATTCTGAGGAGGAGGGACTGAGGAGGAGAGACTGAGGAGGAGAGATTGAGGAGGAGAGACTGAGGAGGAGGGACTGAGTAGGAGATTCTGAGGGGGAGAGACTGAGGAGGAGGGACTGAGGAGGAGGGACTGAGGAGGAGAGACTGAGGAGGAGAGACTGAGGAGGAGAGACTGAGGAGGAGATTCTGAGGGGGAGAGACTGAGGAGGAGGGCCTGAGGAGGAGATTCTGAGGGGGAGAGACTGAGGAGGAGAGACTGAGGAGGAGGGACTGAGGAGGAGAGACTGAGGGGGAGAGACTGAGGAGGAGAGACTGAGGAGGAGAGCCTGAGGAGGAAAGACTGAAGAGGAGGGACTGAGGAGGAGAGACTGAGGAGGAGAGACTGAGGAGGAGGGACTGAGGAGGAGAGACTGAGGAGGAGGGACTGAGGAGGAGAGACTGAGGAGGAGGGACTGAGGAGGAGAGACTGAGGAGGAGAGACTGAGGAGGAGGGACTGAGGAGGAGGGACTGAGGAGGAGAGACTGAGGAGGAGAGACTGAGGAGGAGGGACTGAGGAGGAGATTCTGAGGAGATTCTGAGGAGGAGAGACTGAGGAGGAGAGGCTGAGGAGGAGGGACTGAGGAGGAGATTCTGAGGGGGAGAGACTGAGGAGGAGGGACTGAGGAGGAGAGACTGAGGGGGAGAGACTGAGGAGGAGAGGCTGAGGAGGAGTGACTGAGGAGGAGATTCTGAGGGGGAGAGACTGAGGAGGAGGGACTGAGGAGGAGAGACTGAGGAGGAGATTCTGAGGGGGAGAGACTGAGGAGGAGGGACTGAGGAGGAGAGACTGAGGAGGAGGGACTGAGGAGGAGAGACTGAGGAGGAGATTCTGAGGGGGAGAGACTGAGGAGGAGGGACTGAGGAGGAGAGACTGAGGGGGAGAGACTGAGGAGGAGAGACTGAAGAGGAGAGACTGAGGAGGAGGGACTGAGGAGGAGAGACTGAGGAGGAGAGACTGAGGAGGAGGGACTGAGGAGGAAAGACTGAGGAGGAGAGACTGAGGAGGAGAGACTGAAGAGGAGGGACTGAGGAGGAGAAACTGAGGAGGAGGGACTGAGGAGGAGATACTGAGGAGGAGAGACTGAGGAGGAGAGACTGAGGAGGAGATTTTGAGGGGGAGAGACTGAGGAGGAGGGACTGAGGAGGAGAGACTGAGGAGGAGAGACTGAGGAGGAGGGACTGAGGAGGAGAGACTGAGGAGGAGAGACTGAGGAGGAAAGACTGAGGAGGAGATTCTGGGGAGGAGAGACTGAGGAGGAGATTCTGAGGGGGAGAGACTGAGGAGGAGAGGCTGAGGAGGAGGGACTGAGGAGGAGAGACTGAGGAGGAGGGACTGAGGAGGAGAGACTGAGGAGGAGGGACTGAGGAGATTCTGAGGAGGAGAGACTGAGGAGGAGAAACTGAGGAGGAGAGACTGAGGAGGAGAGACTGAGGAGGAGATTCTGAGGAGGAGAAACTGAGGAGGATAGACTGAGGAGGAGATTCTGAGGAGGAGGGACTGAGGAGGAGAGACTGAGGAGGAGAGATTGAGGAGGAGAGACTGAGGAGGAGAGACTGAGGAGGAGAGACTGAGGAGGAGAGACTGAGGAAGAGGGACTGAGTAGGAGATTATGAGGGGGAGAGACTGATGAGGAGGGACTGAGGAGGAGGGACTGAGGAGGAGAGACTGAGGATGAGAGACTGAGGAGGAGAGACTGAGGAGGAGAGACTCAGGAGGAGAGACTGAGGAGGAGATTCTGAGGGGGAGAGACTGAGGAGGAGGGACTGAGGAGGAGAGACTGAGGAGGAGAGACTGAGGAGGAGAGACTGAGGAGGAGGGACTGAGGAGGAGGGACTGAGGAGGAGAGACTGAGGAGGAGGGACTGAGGAGGAGATTCTGAGGAGATTCTGAGGAGGAGAGACTGAGGAGGAGAGGCTGAGGAGGAGGGACTGAGGAGGAGATTCTGAGGGGGAGAGACTGAGGAGGAGGGACTGAGGAGGAGAGACTGAGGGGGAGAGACTGAGGAGGAGAGGCTGAGGAGGAGTGACTGAGGAGGAGATTCTGAGGGGGAGAGACTGAGGAGGAGGGACTGAGGAGGAGAGACTGAGGAGGAGATTCTGAGGGGGAGAGACTGAGGAGGAGAGACTGAGGAGGAGAGACTGAGGAGGAGAGACTGAGGAGGAGGGACTGAGGAGGAGATTCTGAGGAGATTCTGAGGAGGAGAGACTGAGGAGGAGAGGCTGAGGAGGAGAGACTGAGGAGGAGATTCTGAGGGGGAAAGACTGAGGAGGAGAATCTGAGGAGGAGGGACTGAGGAGGAGAGACTGAGGAGGAGGGACTGAGGAGGAGAAACTGAGGAGGAGAGACTGAGGAGGAGAGACTGAGGAGGAGATTCTGGGGAGGAGAGACTGAGGAGGAGAGGCTGAGGAGGAGAGACTGAGGAGGAGGGACTGAGGAGGAGAGACTGAGGAGGAGGGACTGAGGAGATTCTGAGGGGGAAAGACTGAGGAGGAGAGACTGAGGAGGAGAAACTGAGGAGGAGAGACTGAGGAGGAGAGACTGAGGAGGAGATTCTGAGGAGGAGAAACTGAGGAGGAGATTCTGAGGAGGAGGGACTGAGGAGGAGAGACTGAGGAGGAGATTCTGAGGGGGAGAGACTGAGGAGGAGAGGCTGAGGAGGAGGGACTGAGGAGGAGGGACTGAGGAGGAGGGACTGAGGAGGAGAGACTGAGGAGGAGAGACTGAGGAGGAGGGACTGAGGAGGTGAGACTGAGGAGGAGAGACTGAGGAGGAGAGACTGAGGAGGAGGGACTGAGGAGGAGGGACTGAGGAGGAGAGACTGAGGAGGAGATTCTGAGGAGGAGAGACTGAGGAGATTCTGAGGAGGAGAGACTGAGGAGGAGATTCTGAGGAGGAGAGACTGAGGAGGAGGGACTGAGGAGATTCTGAGGAGGAGAGACTGAGGAGGAGAAACTGAGGAGGAGAGACTGAGGAGGACATTCTGAGGAGGAGGGACTGAGGAGGAGAGACTGAGGAGGAGATTCTGAGGGGGAGAGACTGAGGAGGAGAGGCTGAGGAGGAGGGACTGAGGAGGAGGGACTGAGGAGGAGAGACTGAGGAGGAGAGACTGAGGAGGAGGGACTGAGGAGGAGGGACTGAGGAGGAGAGACTGAGGAGGAGGGACTGAGGAGATTCTGAGGAGGAGAGACTGAGGAGGAGAAACCGAGGAGGAGAGACTGAGGAGGAGATTCTGAGGAGGAGAAACTGAGGAGGAGAGACTGAGGAGGAGAGACTGAGGAGGAGAGACTGAGGAGGAGATTCTGAGGGGGAGATACTGAGGAGGAGGGAATGAGGAGGAGATTCTGAGGAGGAGAGACTGAGGAGGAGAGACTGAGGAGGAGAGGCTGAGGAGGAGGGACTGAGGAGGAGATTCTGAGGAGGAGGGACTGAGTAGGAGGGACTGAGGAGGAGAGACTGAGGGGGAGAGACTGAGGAGGAGGGACTGAGGAGGAGAGACTGAGGAGGAGAGACTGAGGAGGAGAGACTGAGGAGGGGAGACTGAGGAGGGGAGACTGAGGAGGAGAAACTGAGGAGGAGGGACTGAGGAGGAGGGACTGAGGAGGAGAGACTGAGGAGGATATTCTGAGGAGGAGAGACTGAGGAGGAGAGACTGAGGAGGAGGGACTGAGTAGGAGGGACTGAGGAGGAGAGACTGAGGAGGAGGGACTGAGTAGGAGGGACTGAGGAGGAGAGACTGAGGGGGAGAGACTGAGGAGGAGGGACTGAGGAGGAGAGACTGAGGAGGAGAGACTGAGGAGGGGAGACTGAGGAGGGGAGACTGAGAAGGAGAAACTGAGGAGGAGGGACTGAGGAGGAGGGACTGAGGAGGAGAGACTGAGGAGGATATTCTGAGGAGGAGATTCTGAGGAGGAGAAACTGAGGAGGAGAGACTGAGGGGGAGAGACTGAGGAGGAGAGGCTTAGGAGGAGGGACTGAGGAGGAGAGACTGAGGAGGAGGGACTGAGGAGGAGACTCTGAGGGGGAGAGACTGAGGAGGAGATTCTGAGGAGGAGAGGCTGAGGAGGAGGGACTGAGGAGGAGAGACTGAGGAGGAGCGACTGAGGAGGAGAGACTGAGTAGGAGATTCTGGGGAGGAGAGACTGAGGTGGAGAGACTGAGGAGGATATTCTGAGGAGGAGAGACTGAGGAGGAGGGACTGAGGAGGAGAGACTGAGGAGGAGAGACTGAGGAGGAGATTCTGAGGAGGAGATTCTGAGGAGGAGAAACTGAGGAGGAGAGACTGAGGAGGAGAGACTGAGGAGGATATTCTGAGGAGGAGAGACTGAGGAGGAGGGACTGAGGAGGAGAGACTGAGGAGGAGAGACTGAGGAGGAGATTCTGAGGAGGAGAGACTGAGGAGGAGGGACTGAGGAGGAGAGACTGAGGAGGAGAGACTGAGGAGGAGATTCTGAGGAGGAGATTCTGAGGAGGAGAAACTGAGGAGGAGAGACTGAGGGGGAGAGACTGAGGAGGAGAGGCTTAGGAGGAGGGACTGAGGAGGAGAGACTGAGGAGGAGGGACTGAGGAGGAGACACTGAGGGGGAGAGACTGAGGAGGAGATTCTGAGGAGGAGAGGCTGAGGAGGAGGGACTGAGGAGGAGAGACTGAGTAGGAGCGACTGAGGAGGAGAGACTGAGTAGGAGATTCTGGGGAGGAGAGACTGAGGAGGAGAGACTGAGGAGGAGAGACTGAGGAGGAGAGACTGAGGAGGAGAGACTGAGGAGGAGAGACTGAGGAGGAGGGACTGAGGAGGAGATTCTGAGGGGGAGAGACTGAGGAGGGGAGACTGAGGAGGAGAAACTGAGGAGGAGGGACTGAGGAGGAGGGACTGAGGAGGAGAGACTGAGGAGGATATTCTGAGGAGGAGAGACTGAGGAGGAGGGACTGAGGAGGAGAGACTGAGGAGGAGAGACTGAGGAGGATATTCTGAGGAGGAGAGACTGAGGAGGAGGGACTGAGGAGGAGATTCTGAGGAGGAGAAACTGAGGAGGAGAGACTGAGGAGGAGGGACTGAGGAGGAGATTCTGAGGGGGAGAGACTGAGAAGGAGATTCTGAGGGGGAGAGACTGAGGAGGAGAGGCTGAGGAGGAGGGACTGAGGAGGAGAGACTGAGGAGGAGCGACTGAGGAGGAGAGACTGAGTAGGAGATTCTGGGGAGGAGAGACTGAGGAGGAGAGACTGAGGAGGAGAGACTGAGGAGGAGATTCTGAGGGGGAGAGACTGAGGAGGAGGGACTGAGGAGGAGGGACTGAGGAGGAGAGACTGAGGAGGAGATTCTGAGGAGGAGAGACTGAGGAGGAGGGACTGAGGAGATTCTGAGGAGGAGAGACTGAGGAGGAGAAACTGAGGAGGAGATACTGAGGAGGAGAGACTGAGGAGGAGATTCTGAGGAGGAGAGACTGAGGAGGAGAGACTGAGGAGGAGAGACTGAGGAGGAGAGACTGAGGAGGAGATTCTGAGGAGGAGGGACTGAGGAGGAGGGACTGAGGAGGAGATTCTGAGGAGGAGAGACTGAGGAGGAGATTCTGAGGAGGAGATTCTGAGGGGGAGAGACTGAGGAGGAGGGACTGAGGAGGAGAGACTGAGGGGGAGAGACTGAGGAGGAGAGGCTGAGGAGGAGGGACTGAGGAGGAGATTCTGAGGGGGAGAGACTGAGGAGGAGGGACTGAGGAGGAGAGACTGAGGAGGAGATTCTGAGGGGGAGAGACTGAGGAGGAGAGGCTGAGGAGGAGGGACTGAGGAGGAGATTCTGAGGGGGAGAGACTGAGGAGGAGGGACTGAGGAGGAGAGACTGAGGGGGAGAGACTGAGGAGGAGGGACTGAGGAGGAGAGACTGAGGAGGAGGGACTGAGGAGGAGAGACTGACGAGGAGGGACTGAGGAGGAGAGACTGAGGAGGAGGGACTGAGGAGGAGAGACTGAGGAGGAGAGACTGAGGAGGAGAGACTGAGGAGGAGAGACTGAGGAGGAGGGACTGAGGAGGAGAGACTGAGGAGGAGAGACTGAGGAGGAGGGACTGAGGAGGAGAGACTGAGGAGGAGAGACTGAGGAGGAGAGACTGAAGAGGAGAGACTGATGAGGAGAAACTGAGGAGGAGGGACTGAGGAGGAGAGACTGAGGAGGAGAGACTGAGGAGGAGAGACTGAGGAGGAGAGACTGAGGAGGAGATTCTGACGGGGAGAGACTGAGGAGGAGGGACTGAGGAGGAGAGACTGAGGAGGAGAGACTGAGGAGGAGAAACTGAGGAGGAGGGACTGAGGAGGAGATTCTGAGGGGGAGAGACTGAGGAGGAGAAGCTGAGGAGGAGGGACTGAGGAGGAGAGACTGAGGAGGAGAGAATGAAGAGGAGAGACTGAGGAGGAGAAACTGAGGAGGAGGGACTGAGGAGGAGGGACTGAGGAGGAGAGACTGAGGAGGAGAAGCTGAGGAGGAGGGACTGAGGAGGAGAGACTGAGGAGGAGAGACTGAGGAGGAGAGACTGAGGAGGAGAGACTGAGGAGGAGATTCTGGGGAGGAGAGACTGAGGAGGAGATTCTGAGGGGGAGAGACTGAGGAGGAGAGGCTGAGGAGGAGGGACTGAGGAGGAGAGACTGAGGAGGAGGGACTGAGGAGGAGAGACTGAGGAGGAGGGACTGAGGAGGAGAGACTGAGGAGGAGAGACTGAGGAGGAGAGACTGAGGAGGAGAGACTGAGGAGGAGAGATTGAGGAGGAGAGATTGAGGAGGAGAGATTGAGGAGGAGAGACTGAGGAGGAGGGACTGAGGAGGAGATTCTGAGGGGGAGAGACTGAGGAGGAGGGACTGAGGAGGAGGGACTGAGGAGGAGAGACTGAGGAGGAGAGACTGAGGAGGAGATTCTGAGGGGGAGAGACTGAGGAGGAGGGACTGAGGAGGAGATTCTGAGGAGGAGAGACTGAGGAGGAGATTCTGAGGGGGAGAGACTGAGGAGGAGGGACTGAGGAGGAGATTCTGAGGGGGAGAGACTGAGGAGGAGAGACTGAGGAGGAGGGACTGAGGAGGAGAGCCTGAGGGGGAGAGACTGAGGAGGAGAGACTGAGGAGGAGAGACTGAGGAGGAGAGACTGAGGAGGAGAGACTGAGGAGGGGAGACTGAGGAGGGGAGACTGAGGAGGAGAAACTGAGGAGGAGGGACTGAGGAGGAGGGACTGAGGAGGAGAGACTGAGGAGGATATTCTGAGGAGGAGAGACTGAGGAGGAGAGACTGAGGAGGAGGGACTGAGTAGGAGGGACTGAGGAGGAGAGACTGAGGAGGAGGGACTGAGTAGGAGGGACTGAGGAGGAGAGACTGAGGGGGAGAGACTGAGGAGGAGGGACTGAGGAGGAGAGACTGAGGAGGAGAGACTGAGGAGGGGAGACTGAGGAGGGGAGACTGAGAAGGAGAAACTGAGGAGGAGGGACTGAGGAGGAGGGACTGAGGAGGAGAGACTGAGGAGGATATTCTGAGGAGGAGATTCTGAGGAGGAGAAACTGAGGAGGAGAGACTGAGGGGGAGAGACTGAGGAGGAGAGGCTTAGGAGGAGGGACTGAGGAGGAGAGACTGAGGAGGAGGGACTGAGGAGGAGACTCTGAGGGGGAGAGACTGAGGAGGAGATTCTGAGGAGGAGAGGCTGAGGAGGAGGGACTGAGGAGGAGAGACTGAGGAGGAGCGACTGAGGAGGAGAGACTGAGTAGGAGATTCTGGGGAGGAGAGACTGAGGTGGAGAGACTGAGGAGGATATTCTGAGGAGGAGAGACTGAGGAGGAGGGACTGAGGAGGAGAGACTGAGGAGGAGAGACTGAGGAGGAGATTCTGAGGAGGAGATTCTGAGGAGGAGAAACTGAGGAGGAGAGACTGAGGAGGAGAGACTGAGGAGGATATTCTGAGGAGGAGAGACTGAGGAGGAGGGACTGAGGAGGAGAGACTGAGGAGGAGAGACTGAGGAGGAGATTCTGAGGAGGAGAGACTGAGGAGGAGGGACTGAGGAGGAGAGACTGAGGAGGAGAGACTGAGGAGGAGATTCTGAGGAGGAGATTCTGAGGAGGAGAAACTGAGGAGGAGAGACTGAGGGGGAGAGACTGAGGAGGAGAGGCTTAGGAGGAGGGACTGAGGAGGAGAGACTGAGGAGGAGGGACTGAGGAGGAGACACTGAGGGGGAGAGACTGAGGAGGAGATTCTGAGGAGGAGAGGCTGAGGAGGAGGGACTGAGGAGGAGAGACTGAGTAGGAGCGACTGAGGAGGAGAGACTGAGTAGGAGATTCTGGGGAGGAGAGACTGAGGAGGAGAGACTGAGGAGGAGAGACTGAGGAGGAGAGACTGAGGAGGAGAGACTGAGGAGGAGAGACTGAGGAGGAGGGACTGAGGAGGAGATTCTGAGGGGGAGAGACTGAGGAGGGGAGACTGAGGAGGAGAAACTGAGGAGGAGGGACTGAGGAGGAGGGACTGAGGAGGAGAGACTGAGGAGGATATTCTGAGGAGGAGAGACTGAGGAGGAGGGTCTGAGGAGGAGAGACTGAGGAGGAGAGACTGAGGAGGATTCTGAGGAGCGAGAGGACTGAGGAGCGAGAGACTGAGGAGGAGAGGACTGGAGGATCTGAGGGACTGATTGACTGAGGAGGAGGAGCTGAGGAGGAGGGACTGAGGAGGAGAGACTGAGGAGGAGCTGACTGAGGAGGAGAGACTGAGTAGGAGATTCTGGGAGAGAGACTGAGAGGAGAGACTGAGGAGGAGAGACTGAGGAGGAGAGACTGAGGAGGAGGGACTGAGGAGGAGATTCTGAGGGGGAGAGACTGAGGAGGAGGGACTGAGGAGGAGGGACTGAGGAGGAGAGACTGAGGAGGAGATTCTGAGGAGGAGAGACTGAGGAGGAGGGACTGAGGAGATTCTGAGGAGGATAGACTGAGGAGGAGAAACTGAGGAGGAGATACTGAGGAGAGACTGAGGAGGAGATTCTGAGAGGAGGAGACTGAGAGGAGAGACTGAGGAGGAGAGACTGAGGAGGAGAGACTGAGGAGGAGATTCTGAGGAGGAGGACTGAGGAGGAGACTGAGGAGGAGATTCGAGGAGAGACTGAGGAGGAGAGACTGAGGAGGAGATTCTGAGGAGGAGGGACTGAGGAGGAGGGACTGAGGAGGAGATTCTGAGGAGGAGAGACTGAGGAGGAGATTCTGAGGAGGAGATTCTGAGGGGGAGAGACTGAGGAGGAGGGACTGAGGAGGAGAGACTGAGGGGGAGAGACTGAGGAGGAGAGGCTGAGGAGGAGGGACTGAGGAGGAGATTCTGAGGGGGAGAGACTGAGGAGGAGGGACTGAGGAGGAGAGACTGAGGAGGAGATTCTGAGGGGGAGAGACTGAGGAGGAGAGGCTGAGGAGGAGGGACTGAGGAGGAGATTCTGAGGGGGAGAGACTGAGGAGGAGGGACTGAGGAGGAGAGACTGAGGGGGAGAGACTGAGGAGGAGGGACTGAGGAGGAGAGACTGAGGAGGAGGGACTGAGGAGGAGAGACTGACGAGGAGGGACTGAGGAGGAGAGACTGAGGAGGAGGGACTGAGGAGGAGAGACTGAGGAGGAGAGACTGAGGAGGAGAGACTGAGGAGGAGAGACTGAGGAGGAGGGACTGAGGAGGAGAGACTGAGGAGGAGAGACTGAGGAGGAGGGACTGAGGAGGAGAGACTGAGGAGGAGAGACTGAGGAGGAGAGACTGAAGAGGAGAGACTGATGAGGAGAAACTGAGGAGGAGGGACTGAGGAGGAGAGACTGAGGAGGAGAGACTGAGGAGGAGAGACTGAGGAGGAGAGACTGAGGAGGAGATTCTGACGGGGAGAGACTGAGGAGGAGGGACTGAGGAGGAGAGACTGAGGAGGAGAGACTGAGGAGGAGAAACTGAGGAGGAGGGACTGAGGAGGAGATTCTGAGGGGGAGAGACTGAGGAGGAGAAGCTGAGGAGGAGGGACTGAGGAGGAGAGACTGAGGAGGAGAGAATGAAGAGGAGAGACTGAGGAGGAGAAACTGAGGAGGAGGGACTGAGGAGGAGGGACTGAGGAGGAGAGACTGAGGAGGAGAAGCTGAGGAGGAGGGACTGAGGAGGAGAGACTGAGGAGGAGAGACTGAGGAGGAGAGACTGAGGAGGAGAGACTGAGGAGGAGATTCTGGGGAGGAGAGACTGAGGAGGAGATTCTGAGGGGGAGAGACTGAGGAGGAGAGGCTGAGGAGGAGGGACTGAGGAGGAGAGACTGAGGAGGAGGGACTGAGGAGGAGAGACTGAGGAGGAGGGACTGAGGAGGAGAGACTGAGGAGGAGAGACTGAGGAGGAGAGACTGAGGAGGAGAGACTGAGGAGGAGAGATTGAGGAGGAGAGATTGAGGAGGAGAGATTGAGGAGGAGAGACTGAGGAGGAGGGACTGAGGAGGAGATTCTGAGGGGGAGAGACTGAGGAGGAGGGACTGAGGAGGAGGGACTGAGGAGGAGAGACTGAGGAGGAGAGACTGAGGAGGAGATTCTGAGGGGGAGAGACTGAGGAGGAGGGACTGAGGAGGAGATTCTGAGGAGGAGAGACTGAGGAGGAGATTCTGAGGGGGAGAGACTGAGGAGGAGGGACTGAGGAGGAGATTCTGAGGGGGAGAGACTGAGGAGGAGAGACTGAGGAGGAGGGACTGAGGAGGAGAGCCTGAGGGGGAGAGACTGAGGAGGAGAGACTGAGGAGGAGAGACTGAGGAGGAGAGACTGAGGAGGAGGGACTGAGGAGGAGAGACTGAGGAGGAGATTCTGAGGAGGAGAGACTGAGGAGATTCTGAGGAGGAGAGACTGAGGAGGAGAGACTGAGGAGGAGATTCTGAGGAGGAGAGACTGAGGAGGAGAGACTGAGGAGGAGAGACTGAGGAGGAGATTCTGAGGGGGACAGACTGAGGAGGAGGGACTGAGGAGGAGATTCTGAGGAGGAGAGACTGAGGAGGAGAGACTGAGGAGGAGAGGCTGAGGAGGAGGGACTGAGGAGGAGATTCTGAGGAGGAGGGACTGAGTAGGAGGGACTGAGGAGGAGAGACTGAGGGGGAGAGACTGAGGAGGAGGGACTGAGGAGGAGAGACTGAGGAGGAGAGACTGAGGAGGAGAGACTGAGGAGGGGAGACTGAGGAGGAGAAACTGAGGAGGAGGGACTGAGGAGGAGGGACTGAGGAGGAGAGACTGAGGAGGATATTCTGAGGAGGAGAGACTGAGGAGGAGAGACTGAGGAGGAGGGACTGAGTAGGAGGGACTGAGGAGGAGAGACTGAGGAGGATATTCTGAGGAGGAGAGACTGAGGAGGAGAGACTGAGGAGGAGGGACTGAGTAGGAGGGACTGAGGAGGAGAGACTGAGGGGGAGAGACTGAGGAGGAGGGACTGAGGAGGAGAGACTGAGGAGGAGAGACTGAGGAGGGGAGACTGAGGAGGGGAGACTGAGGAGGAGAAACTGAGGAGGAGGGACTGAGGAGGAGGGACTGAGGAGGAGAGACTGAGGAGGATATTCTGAGGAGGAGAGACTAAGGAGGAGAGACTGAGGAGGAGAGACTGAGGAGGATATTCTGAGGAGGAGAGACTGAGGAGGAGAGACTGAGGAGGAGAGACTGAGGAGGAGAGACTGAGGAGGAGATTCTGAGGAGGAGATTCTGAGGAGGAGAAACTGAGGAGGAGAGACTGAGGGGGAGAGACTGAGGAGGAGAGGCTTAGGAGGAGGGACTGAGGAGGAGAGACTGAGGAGGAGGGACTGAGGAGGAGACTCTGAGGGGGAGAGACTGAGGAGGAGATTCTGAGGAGGAGAGGCTGAGGAGGAGGGACTGAGGAGGAGAGACTGAGGAGGAGCGACTGAGGAGGAGAGACTGAGTAGGAGATTCTGGGGAGGAGAGACTGAGGAGGAGAGACTGAGGAGGAGAGACTGAGGAGGAGAGACTGAGGAGGAGAGACTGAGGAGGAGGGACTGAGGAGGAGATTCTGAGGGGGAGAGACTGAGGAGGGGAGACTGAGGAGGAGAAACTGAGGAGGAGGGACTGAGGAGGAGGGACTGAGGAGGAGAGACTGAGGAGGATATTCTGAGGAGAAGAGACTGAGGAGGAGGGACTGAGGAGGAGAGACTGAGGAGGAGAGACTGAGTAGGAGATTCTGGGGAGGAGAGACTGAGGAGGAGATTCTGAGGAGGAGAGACTGAGGAGGAGAAACTGAGGAGGAGATACTGAGGAGGAGAGACTGAGGAGGAGATTCTGAGGAGGAGAGACTGAGGAGGAGAGACTGAGGAGGAGAGACTGAGGAGGAGAGACTGAGGAGGAGATTCTGAGGGGGAGAGACTGAGGAGGAGGGACTGAGGAGGAGATTCTGAGGAGGAGAGACTGAGGAGGAGATTCTGAGGAGGAGATTCTGAGGGGGAGAGACTGAGGAGGAGGGACTGAGGAGGAGAGACTGAGGGGGAGAGACTGAGGGGGAGAGGCTGAGGAGGAGGGACTGAGGAGGAGATTCTGAGGGGGAGAGACTGAGGAGGAGGGACTGAGGAGGAGAGACTGAGGGGGAGAGACTGAGGAGGAGGGACTGAGGAGGAGAGACTGACGAGGAGGGACTGAGGAGGAGAGACTGACGAGGAGGGACTGAGGAGGAGAGACTGAGGAGGAGGGACTGAGGAGGAGATTCTGAGGGGGAGAGACTGAGGAGGAGGGACTGAGGAGGAGAGCCTGAGGGGGAGAGACTGAGGGGGAGAGACTGAGGAGGAGAGACTGAGGAGGAGAGACTGAGGAGGAGAGACTGAGGAGGAGGGACTGAGGAGGAGAGACTGAGGAGGAGATTCTGAGGAGGAGAGACTGAGGAGGAGAGACTGAGGAGGAGATTCTGAGGAGGAGAGACTGAGGAGGAGAGACTGAGGAGGAGACTGAGGAGGAGAGACTGAGGAGGAGATTCTGAGGGGGAGAGACCTAGGAGGAGGGACTGAGGAGGAGATTCTGAGGAGGAGAGACTGAGGAGGAGAGACTGAGGAGGAGAGGCTGAGGAGGAGGGACTGAGGAGGAGATTCTGAGGAGGAGGGACTGAGTAGGAGGGACTGAGGAGGAGAGACTGAGGGGGAGAGACTGAGGAGCAGGGACTGAGGAGGAGAGACTGAGGAGGAGAGACTGAGGAGGAGAGACTGAGGAGGGGAGACTGAGGAGGAGAAACTGAGGAGGAGGGACTGAGGAGGAGGGACTGAGGAGGAGAGACTGAGGAGGATATTCTGAGGAGGAGAGACTGAGGAGGAGAGACTGAGGAGGAGGGACTGAGTAGGAGGGACTGAGGAGGAGAGACTGAGGAGGAGGGACTGAGGAGGAGGGACTGAGGAGGATATTCTGAGGAGGAGAGACTGAGGAGGAGAGACTGAGGAGGAGGGACTGAGTAGGAGGGACTGAGGAGGAGAGACTGAGGAGGAGGGACTGAGTAGGAGGGACTGAGGAGGAGAGACTGAGGGGGAGAGACTGAGGAGGAGAGACTGAGGAGGAGAGACTGAGGAGGAGGGACTGAGGAGGAGAGACTGAGGAGGAGAGACTGAGGAGGAGATTCTGAGGAGGAGATTCTGAGGAGGAGAAACTGAGGAGGAGAGACTGAGGGGGAGAGACTGAGGAGGAGAGGCTTAGGAGGAGGGACTGAGGAGGAGGGACTGAGGAGGAGACTCTGAGGGGGAGAGACTGAGGAGGAGATTCTGAGGAGGAGAGGCTGAGGAGGAGGGACTGAGGAGGAGAGACTGAGGAGGAGCGACTGAGGAGGAGAGACTGAGTAGGAGATTCTGGGGAGGAGAGACTGAGGAGGAGAGACTGAGGAGGAGAGATTGAGGAGGAGAGACTGAGGAGGAGAGACTGAGGAGGAGGGACTGAGGAGGAGATTCTGAGGGGGAGAGACTGAGGAGGGGAGACTGAGGAGGAGAAACTGAGGAGGAGGGACTGAGGAGGAGGGACTGAGGAGGAGAGACTGAGGAGGATATTCTGAGGAGGAGAGACTGAGGAGGAGGGACTGAGGAGGAGAGACTGAGGAGGAGAGACTGAGGAGGATATTCTGAGGAGGAGAGACTGAGGAGGAGGGACTGAGGAGGAGAGACTGAGGAGGAGAGACTGAGGAGGAGATTCTGAGGAGGAGATTCTGAGGAGGAGAAACTGAGGAGGAGAGACTGAGGAGGAGGGACTGAGGAGGAGATTCTGAGGGGGAGAGCCTGAGGAGGAGATTCTGAGGGGGAGAGACTGAGGAGGAGAGGCTGAGGAGGAGGGACTGAGGAGGAGAGACTGAGGAGGAGCGACTGAGGAGGAGAGACTGAGGAGGAGAGACTGAGTAGGAGATTCTGGGGAGGAGAGACTGAGGAGGAGATTCTGAGGAGGAGAGACTGAGGAGGAGAAACTGAGGAGGAGATACTGAGGAGGAGAGACTGAGGAGGAGATTCTGAGGAGGAGAGACTGAGGAGGAGAGACTGAGGAGGAGAGACTGAGGAGGAGAGACTGAGGAGGAGATTCTGAGGGGGAGAGACTGAGGAGGAGGGACTGAGGAGGAGAGACTGAGGGGGAGAGACTGAGGAGGAGAGGCTGAGGAGGAGGGACTGAGGAGGAGATTCTGAGGGGGAGAGACTGAGGAGGAGGGACTGAGGAGGAGAGACTGAGGAGGAGATTCTGAGGGGGAGAGACTGAGGAGGAGAGGCTGAGGAGGAGATTCTGAGGGGGAGAGACTGAGGAGGAGAGGCTGAGGAGGAGGGACTGAGGAGGAGATTCTGAGGGGGAGAGACTGAGGAGGAGGGACTGAGGAGGAGAGACTGAGGAGGATATTCTGAGGAGGAGAGACTGAGGAGGAGGGACTGAGGAGGAGAGACTGAGGAGGAGAGACTGAGGAGGAGATTCTGAGGAGGAGATTCTGAGGAGGAGAAACTGAGGAGGAGAGACTGAGGAGGAGGGACTGAGGAGGAGATTCTGAGGGGGAGAGCCTGAGGAGGAGATTCTGAGGGGGAGAGACTGAGGAGGAGAGGCTGAGGAGGAGGGACTGAGGAGGAGAGACTGAGGAGGAGCGACTGAGGAGGAGAGACTGAGGAGGAGAGACTGAGTAGGAGATTCTGGGGAGGAGAGACTGAGGAGGAGATTCTGAGGAGGAGAGACTGAGGAGGAGAAACTGAGGAGGAGATACTGAGGAGGAGAGACTGAGGAGGAGATTCTGAGGAGGAGAGACTGAGGAGGAGAGACTGAGGAGGAGAGACTGAGGAGGAGAGACTGAGGAGGAGATTCTGAGGGGGAGAGACTGAGGAGGAGGGACTGAGGAGGAGAGACTGAGGGGGAGAGACTGAGGAGGAGAGGCTGAGGAGGAGGGACTGAGGAGGAGATTCTGAGGGGGAGAGACTGAGGAGGAGGGACTGAGGAGGAGAGACTGAGGAGGAGATTCTGAGGGGGAGAGACTGAGGAGGAGAGGCTGAGGAGGAGATTCTGAGGGGGAGAGACTGAGGAGGAGAGGCTGAGGAGGAGGGACTGAGGAGGAGATTCTGAGGGGGAGAGACTGAGGAGGAGGGACTGAGGAGGAGAGACTGAGGGGGAGAGACTGAGGAGGAGGGACTGAGGAGGAGAGACTGACGAGGAGGGACTGAGGAGGAGAGACTGACGAGGAGGGACTGAGGAGGAGAGACTGAGGAGGAGGGACTGAGGAGGAGAGACTGAGGAGGAGAGACTGAGGAGGAGAGGAGGGACTGAGGAGGAGAGACTGAGGAGGAGGGACTGAGGAGGAGGGACTGAGGAGGAGAGACTGAGGAGGAGAGACTGAGGAGGAGAGACTGAGGAGGAGAAACTGAGGAGGAGGGACTGAGGAGGAGGGACTGAGGAGGAGAGACTGAGGAGGAGAGACTGAGGAGGAGAGACTGAGGAGGAGAGACTGAGGAGGAGATTCTGACGGGGAGAGACTGAGGAGGAGGGACTGAGGAGGAGAGACTGAGGAGGAGAGAC
Source organism: Eucyclogobius newberryi (assembly GCF_026437365.1). Lineage (NCBI taxonomy): Eukaryota > Metazoa > Chordata > Actinopteri > Gobiiformes > Gobiidae > Eucyclogobius > Eucyclogobius newberryi. The sequence goes on along the minus strand of NW_027316532.1, from coordinate 99,343 downwards.
TGAGGAGGAGAAACTGAGGAGGAGGGACTGAGGAGGAGATTCTGAGGGGGAGAGACTGAGGAGGAGAAGCTGAGGAGGAGGGACTGAGGAGGAGAGACTGAGGAGGAGAGACTGAAGAGGAGAGACTGAGGAGGAGAAACTGAGGAGGAGGGACTGAGGAGGAGGGACTGAGGAGGAGAGACTGAGGAGGAGAGACTGAGGAGGAGAAACTGAGGAGGAGGGACTGAGGAGGAGATTCTGAGGTGGAGAGACTGAGGAGGAGAAGCTGAGGAGGAGAGACTGAGGAGGAGGGACTGAGGAGGAGAGACTGAGGAGGAGAGACTGAGGAGGAGAGACTGAGGAGGAGGGACTGAGGAGGAGGGACTGAGGAGGAGGGACTGAGGAGGAGGGACTGAGGAGGAGATTCTGAGGAGGAGAGACTGAGGAGGAGATTCTGAGGGGGAGAGACTGAGGAGGAGGGACTGAGGAGGAGGGACTGAGGAGGAGAGACTGAGGAGGAGAGACTGAGGAGGAGAGACTGAGGAGGAGGGACTGAGGAGATTCTGAGGAGGAGAGACTGAGGAGGAGAAACTGAGGAGGAGAGACTGAGGAGGAGAGACTGAGGAGGAGATTCTGAGGAGGAGGGACTGAGGAAGATAGACTGAGGAGGAGAGACTGAGGAGGAGATTCTGAGGAGGAGGGACTGAGGAGGAGAGACTGATGAGGAGAAACTGAGGAGGAGAGACTGAGGAGGAGAGACTGAGGAGGAGATTCTGAGGGGGAGAGACTGAGGAGGAGGGACTGAGGAGGAGAGACTGAGGAAGAGAGACTGAGGAGGAGAGACTGAGGAGGAGGAACTGAGGAGGAGGGACTGAGGAGGAGAGACTGAGGAGGAGGGACTGAGGAGGAGATTCTGAGGAGATTCTGAGGAGGAGAGACTGAGGAGGAGATTCTGAGGGGGAGAGACTGAGGAGGAGGGACTGAGGAGGAGGGACTGAGGAGGAGGGACTGAGGAGGAGATTCTGAGGAGGAGAGACTGAGGAGGAGGGACTGAGGAGATTCTGAGGAGGAGAGACTGAGGAGGAGAAACTGAGGAGGAGAGACTGAGGAGGAGAGACTGAGGAGGAGAGACTGAGGAGGAGATTCTGAGGAGGAGAAACTGAGGTGGATAGACTGAGGAGGAGAGACTGAGGAGGAGATTCTGAGGAGGAGGGACTGAGGAGGAGAGACTGAGGAGGAGAGACTGAGGAGGAGAGACTGAGGAGGAGATTCTGAGGAGGAAAGACTGAGGAGGAGATTCTGAGGGGGAGAGACTGAGGAGGAGGGACTGAGGAGGAGGGACTGACGAGGAGGGACTGAGGAGGAGAAACTGAGGAGGAGAGACTGAGGAGGAGAGACTGAGGAGGAGAGACTGAGGAGGAGATTCTGAGGAGGAGAAACTGAGGAGGAGAGACTGAGGAGGAGATTCTGAGGAGGAGGGACTGAGGAGGAGAGACTGAGGAGGAGAGACTGAGGAGGAGAGACTGAGGAGGAGATTCTGAGGGGGAGAGACTGAGGAGGAGGGACTGAGGAGGAGATTCTGAGGAGGAGAGACTTAGGAGGAGATTCTGAGGGGGAGAGACTGAGGAGGAGAGACTGAGGAGGAGGGACTGAGGAGGAGAATCTGAGGGGGAGAGACTGAGGAGGAGGGACTGAGGGGGAGAGACTGAGGAGGAGAGACTGAGGAGGAGAGACTGAGGAGGAGAGACTGAGGAGGAGATTCTGAGGAGATTCTGAGGAGGAGAGACTGAGGAGGAGATTCTGAGGGGGAGAGACTGAGGAGGAGGGACTGAGGAGGAGGGACTGAGGAGGAGGGACTGAGGAGGAGATTCTGAGGAGGAGAGACTGAGGAGGAGGGACTGAGGAGATTCTGAGGAGGAGAGACTGAGGAGGAGAAACTGAGGAGGAGAGACTGAGGAGGAGAGACTGAGGAGGAGAGACTGAGGAGGAGATTCTGAGGAGGAGAAACTGAGGAGGATAGACTGAGGAGGAGAGACTGAGGAGGAGATTCTGAGGAGGAGGGACTGAGGAGGAGAGACTGAGGAGGAGAGACTGAGGAGGAGAGACTGAGGAGGAGATTCTGAGGAGGAAAGACTGAGGAGGAGATTCTGAGGGGGAGAGACTGAGGAGGAGGGACTGAGGAGGAGGGACTGACGAGGAGGGACTGAGGAGGAGATTCTGAGGAGGAGAGACTGAGGAGGAGGGACTGAGGAGATTCTGAGGAGGAGAGACTGAGGAGGAGAAACTGAGGAGGAGAGACTGAGGAGGAGAGACTGAGGAGGAGAGACTGAGGAGGAGATTCTGAGGAGGAGAAACTGAGGAGGAGAGACTGAGGAGGAGATTCTGAGGAGGAGGGACTGAGGAGGAGAGACTGAGGAGGAGAGACTGAGGAGGAGAGACTGAGGAGGAGATTCTGAGGGGGAGAGACTGAGGAGGAGGGACTGAGGAGGAGATTCTGAGGAGGAGAGACTGAGGAGGAGATTCTGAGGGGGAGAGACTGAGGAGGAGAGACTGAGGAGGAGGGACTGAGGAGGAGAATCTGAGGGGGAGAGACTGAGGAGGAGAGACTGAGGGGGAGGGACTGAGGGGGAGAGACTGAGGAGGAGAGACTGAGGAGGAGAGACTGAGGAGGAGGGACTGAGGAGGAGAGACTGAGGAGGAGGGACTGAGGAGGAGAGACTGAGGAGGAGAGACTGAGGAGGAGAGACTGAGGAGGAGAATCTGAGGGGGAGAGACTGAGGAGGAGAGACTGAGGAGGAGGGACTGAGGAGGAGAGACTGAGGAGGAGAGACTGAGGAGGAGAGACTGAGGAGGAGAGACTGAGGAGGAGAGACTGAGGAGGAGGGACTGAGGAGGAGAGATTGAGGAGGAGAGACTGAAGAGGAGAAACTGAGGAGGAGGAGGGACTGAGGAGGAGAGACTGAGGAGGAGAGACTAAGGAGGAGACACTGAGGAGGAGAGGCTGAGGAGGAGAGACTGAGTAGGAGAGACTGAGGAGGAGAGACTGAGGAGGAGGGACTGAGAAGGAGAGACTGAGGAGGAGAGACTGAGGAGGAGGGACTGAGGAGGAGAGACTGAGGAGGAGAGACTGAGGAGGAGAGACTGAGGAGGAGAGACTGAGGAGGAGGGACTGACGAGGAGGGACTGAGGAGGAGATTCTGAGGAGGAGAGACTGAGGAGGAGGGACTGAGGAGATTCTGAGGAGGAGAGACTGAGGAGGAGAAACTGAGGAGGAGAGACTGAGGAGGAGAGACTGAGGAGGAGAGACTGAGGAGGAGATTCTGAGGAGGAGAAACTGAGGAGGAGAGACTGAGGAGGAGATTCTGAGGAGGAGGGACTGAGGAGGAGAGACTGAGGAGGAGAGACTGAGGAGGAGAGACTGAGGAGGAGATTCTGAGGGGGAGAGACTGAGGAGGAGGGACTGAGGAGGAGATTCTGAGGAGGAGAGACTGAGGAGGAGATTCTGAGGGGGAGAGACTGAGGAGGAGAGACTGAGGAGGAGGGACTGAGGAGGAGAATCTGAGGGGGAGAGACTGAGGAGGAGAGACTGAGGGGGAGGGACTGAGGGGGAGAGACTGAGGAGGAGAGACTGAGGAGGAGAGACTGAGGAGGAGGGACTGAGGAGGAGAGACTGAGGAGGAGGGACTGAGGAGGAGAGACTGAGGAGGAGAGACTGAGGAGGAGAGACTGAGGAGGAGAGACTGAGGAGGAGAATCTGAGGGGGAGAGACTGAGGAGGAGAGACTGAGGAGGAGGGACTGAGGAGGAGAGACTGAGGAGGAGAGACTGAGGAGGAGAGACTGAGGAGGAGAGACTGAGGAGGAGAGACTGAGGAGGAGAGACTGAGGAGGAGGGACTGAGGAGGAGAGATTGAGGAGGAGAGACTGAAGAGGAGAAACTGAGGAGGAGGAGGGACTGAGGAGGAGAGACTGAGGAGGAGAGACTAAGGAGGAGACACTGAGGAGGAGAGGCTGAGGAGGAGAGACTGAGTAGGAGAGACTGAGGAGGAGAGACTGAGGAGGAGGGACTGAGAAGGAGAGACTGAGGAGGAGAGACTGAGGAGGAGGGACTGAGGAGGAGAGACTGAGGAGGAGAGACTGAGGAGGAGAGACTGAGGAGGAGAGACTGAGGAGGAGATTCTGAGGAGGAGATACTGAGGAGGAGAGACTGAGGAGGAGGGACTGAGGAGGAGGGACTGAGGAGGAGATTCTGAGGGGGAGAGACTGAGGAGGAGATTCTGAGGAGGAGAGACTGAGGAGGAGAGACTGAGGAGGAGAGACTGAGGAGGAGAGACTGAGGAGGAGATTCTGAGGAGGAGAGACTGAGGAGGAGAGACTGAGGAGAAGAGACTGAGGAGGAGGGACTGAGGAGGAGATTCTGAGGAGGAGAGACTGAGGAGGAGGGACTGAGGAGGAGATTCTGAGGAGGAGATTCTGAGGAGGAGAGACTGAGGAGGAGAGACTGAGGAGGAGAGACTGAGGAGGAGAGACTGAGGAGGAGGGACTGAGGAGGAGATTCTGAGGGGGAGAGACTGAGGAGGAGATTCTGAGGAGGAGATTCTGAGGAGGAGAGACTGAGGAGGAGAGACTGAGGAGGAGATTCTGAGGAGGAGAGACTGAGGAGGAGAGGCTGAGGAGGAGGGACTGAGGAGGAGATTCTGAGGAGGAGAGACTGAGGAGGAGATTCTGAGGGGGAGAGACTGAGGGGGAGGGGCTGAGGAGGAGATTCTGAGGGGGAGAGACTGAGGAGGAGAGACTGAGGATGAGAGACTGAGGAGGAGGGACTGAGGAGGAGAGACTGAGGAGGAGAGACTGAGGAGGAGAGACTGAGGAGGAGAGACTGAGGAGGAGAAACTGAGGAGGAGAGACTGAGGAGGAGATTCTGAGGGGAAGGGACTGAGGAGGAGAGACTGAGGAGGAGAGACTGAGGAGGAGAAACTGAGGAGGAGGGACTGAGGAGGAGAGACTGAGGAGGAGAGACTGAGGAGGAGAGACTGAGGAGGAGAGGCTGAGGAGGAGAGACTGAGGAGGAGGGACTGAGGAGGAGGGACTGAGGAGGAGAGACTGAGGAGGAGGGACTGAGGAGGAGAGACTGAGGAGGAGAGACTGAGGAAGAGAGACCGAGGAGGAGATTCTGAGGGGGAGGGACTGAGGAGGAGAGACTGAGGAGGAGAGACTGTTGAGGAGATTCTGAGGAGGAGAGACTGAGGAGGAGGTACTGAGGAGGAGATTCTGAGGAGGACATTATGAGGAGGAGAGACTGAGGAGGAGAGACTGAGGAGGAGAGACTGAGGAGGAGAGACTGAGGAGGAGGGACTGAGGAGGAGATTCTGAGGGGGAGAGACTGAGGAGGAGATTCTGAGGAGGAGAGACTGAGGAGGAGAGACTGAGGAGGAGAAACTGAGTAGGAGAGACTGAGGAGGAGATTCTGAGGAGGAGATTCTGAGGAGGAGAGGCTGAGGAGGAGGGACTGAGGAGGAGAGACTGAGGAGGAGAGACTGAGGAGGAGAGGCTGAGGAGGAGAGACTGAGGAGGAGAGACTGAGGAGGAGAGACTGAGGAGGAGAGACTGAGGAGGAGATTCTGAGGGGGAGAGACTGAGGAGGAGAAGCTGAGGAGGAGGGACTGAGGAGGAGAGACTGAGGAGGAGAGACTGAGGAGGAGAGACTGAGGAGGAGAGACTGAGGAGGAGATTCTGGGGAGGAGAGACTGAGGAGGAGATTCTGAGGGGGAGAGACTGAGGAGGAGAGGCTGAGGAGGAGGGACTGAGGAGGAGAGACTGAGGAGGAGGGACTGAGGAGGAGAGACTGAGGAGGAGGGACTGAGGAGGAGAGACTGAGGAGGAGATTCTGAGGGGGAGAGACTGAGGAGGAGGGACTGAGGAGGGGAGACTGAGGAGGAGAAACTGAGGAGGAGGGACTGAGGAGGAGGGACTGAGGAGGAGAGACTGAGGAGGATATTCTGAGGAGGAGAGACTGAGGAGGAGAGACTGAGGAGGAGGGACTGAGTAGGAGGGACTGAGGAGGAGAGACTGAGGAGGAGGGACTGAGTAGGAGGGACTGAGGAGGAGAGACTGAGGGGGAGAGACTGAGGAGGAGGGACTGAGGAGGAGAGACTGAGGAGGAGAGACTTAGAGGGAGAGACTGAGGAGGGGAGACTGAGGAGGGGAGACTGAGGAGGAGAAACTGAGGAGGAAGGACTGAGGAGGAGGGACTGAGGAGGAGAGACTGAGGAGGATATTCTGAGGAGGAGAGACTGAGGAGGAGGGACTGAGGAGGAGATTCTGAGGAGGAGATTCTGAGGAGGAGAGACTGAGGAGGAGAGACTGAGGAGGAGAGACTGAGGAGGAGAGACTGAGGAGGAGGGACTGAGGAGGAGATTCTGAGGGGGAGAGACTGAGGAGGAGATTCTGAGGAGGAGATTCTGAGGAGGAGAGACTGAGGAGGAGAGACTGAGGAGGAGATTCTGAGGAGGAGAGACTGAGGAGGAGAGGCTGAGGAGGAGGGACTGAGGAGGAGATTCTGAGGAGGAGAGACTGAGGAGGAGATTCTGAGGGGGAGAGACTGAGGGGGAGGGACTGAGGGGGAGAGACTGAGGAGCAGGGACTGAGGAGGAGAGACTGAGGAGGAGGGACTGAGGAGGAGAGACTGAGGAGGAGAGACTGAGGAGGAGAGACTGAGGAGGAGAGACTGAGGAGGAGAAACTGAGGAGGAGAGACTGAGGAGGAGAGACTGAGGAGGAGATTCTGAGGGGAAGGGACTGAGGAGGAGAGACTGAGGAGGAGAGACTGAGGAGGAGAAACTGAGGAGGAGGGACTGAGGAGGAGAGACTGAGGAGGAGAGACTGAGGAGGAGAGACTGAGGAGGAGAGGCTGAGGAGGAGAGACTGAGGAGGAGGGACTGAGGAGGAGAGACTGAGGAGGAGGGACTGAGGAGGGGAGACTGAGGAGGAGAAACTGAGGAGGAGGGACTGAGGAGGAGGGACTGAGGAGGAGAGACTGAGGAGGATATTCTGAGGAGGAGAGACTGAGGAGGAGAGACTGAGGAGGAGGGACTGAGTAGGAGGGACTGAGGAGGAGAGACTGAGGAGGAGGGACTGAGTAGGAGGGACTGAGGAGGAGAGACTGAGGGGGAGAGACTGAGGAGGAGGGACTGAGGAGGAGAGACTGAGGAGGAGAGACTTAGGAGGAGAGACTGAGGAGGGGAGACTGAGGAGGGGAGACTGAGGAGGAGAAACTGAGGAGGAAGGACTGAGGAGGAGGGACTGAGGAGGAGAGACTGAGGAGGATATTCTGAGGAGGAGAGACTGAGGAGGAGGGACTGAGGAGGAGATTCTGAGGAGGAGATTCTGAGGAGGAGAGACTGAGGAGGAGAGACTGAGGAGGAGAGACTGAGGAGGAGAGACTGAGGAGGAGGGACTGAGGAGGAGATTCTGAGGGGGAGAGACTGAGGAGGAGATTCTGAGGAGGAGATTCTGAGGAGGAGAGACTGAGGAGGAGAGACTGAGGAGGAGATTCTGAGGAGGAGAGACTGAGGAGGAGAGGCTGAGGAGGAGGGACTGAGGAGGAGATTCTGAGGAGGAGAGACTGAGGAGGAGATTCTGAGGGGGAGAGACTGAGGGGGAGGGGCTGAGGAGGAGATTCTGAGGGGGAGAGACTGAGGAGGAGGGACTGAGGGGGAGAGACTGAGGAGCAGGGACTGAGGAGGAGAGACTGAGGAGGAGGGACTGAGGAGGAGAGACTGAGGAGGAGAGACTGAGGAGGAGAGACTGAGGAGGAGAGACTGAGGAGGAGAAACTGAGGAGGAGAGACTGAGGAGGAGAGACTGAGGAGGAGATTCTGAGGGGAAGGGACTGAGGAGGAGAGACTGAGGAGGAGAGACTGAGGAGGAGAAACTGAGGAGGAGGGACTGAGGAGGAGAGACTGAGGAGGAGAGACTGAGGAGGAGAGACTGAGGAGGAGAGGCTGAGGAGGAGAGACTGAGGAGGAGGGACTGAGGAGGAGGGACTGAGGAGGAGAGACTGAGGAGGAGAGACTGAGGAGGAGAGACTGAGGAGGAGAGACTGAGGAAGAGAGACCGAGGAGGAGATTCTGAGGGGGAGGGACTGAGGAGGAGAGACTGAGGAGGAGAGACTGTTGAGGAGATTCTGAGGAGGAGAGACTGAGGAGGAGGTACTGAGGAGGAGATTCTGAGGAGGAGATTATGAGGAGGAGAGACTGAGGAGGAGAGACTGAGGAGGAGAGACTGAGGAGGAGAGACTGAGGAGGAGGGACTGAGGAGGAGATTCTGAGGGGGAGAGACTGAGGAGGAGATTCTGAGGAGGAGAGACTGAGGAGGAGAGACTGAGGAGGAGAAACTGAGTAGGAGAGACTGAGGAGGAGATTCTGAGGAGGAGAGATTGAGGAGGAGAGGCTGAGGAGGAGGGACTGAGGAGGAGAGACTGAGGAGGAGAGACTGAGGAGGAGAGGCTGAGGAGGAGGGACTGAGAAGGAGAGACTGAGGAGGAAAGACTGAGGAGGAGGGACTGAGGAGGAAAGACTGAGGAGGAGGGACTGAGGAGGAGAGACTGAGGAGGAGAGACTGAGGAGGAGAGACTGAGGAGGAGGGACTGAGGAGGAGAGACTGAGGAGGAGAGACTGAGGAGGATGGACTGAGGAGGAGAGACTGAGGAGGAGAGACTGAGGAGGAGAGACTGAGGAGGAGAGACTGAAGAGGAGAGACTGAGGAGGAGAAACTGAGGAGGAGAGACTGAGGAGGAGAGACTGAGGAGGAGAGACTGAGGAGGAGAGACTGAGGAGGAGATTCTGAGGGGGAGAGACTGAGGAGGAGGGACTGAGGAGGAGAGACTGAGGAGGAGAGACTGAGGAGGAGAAACTGAGGAGGAGGGACTGAGGAGGAGATTCTGAGGGGGAGAGACTGAGGAGGAGAAGCCGAGGAGGAGGGACTGAGGAGGAGAGACTGAGGAGGAGAGACTGAAGAGGAGAGACTGAGGAGGAGAAACTGAGGAGGAGGGACTGAGGAGGAGAGACTGAGGAGGAGAGACTGAGGAGGAGAGACTGAGGAGGAGAGACTGAGGAGGAGATTCTGAGGGGGAGAGACTGAGGAGGAGGGACTGAGGAGGAGAGACTGAGGAGGAGAGACTGAGGAGGAGAAACTGAGGAGGAGGGACTGAGGAGGAGGGACTGAGGAGGAGATTCTGAGGGGGAGAGACTGAGGAGGAGAAGCTGAGGAGGAGGGACTGAGGAGGAGAGACTGAGGAGGAGAGACTGAGGAGGAGAGACTGAGGAGGAGAGACTGAGGAGGAGATTCTGGGGAGGAGAGACTGAGGAGGAGATTCTGAGGGGGAGAGACTGAGGAGGAGAGGCTGAGGAGGAGGGACTGAGGAGGAGAGACTGAGGAGGAGGGACTGAGGAGGAGAGACTGAGGAGGAGGGACTGAGGAGGAGAGACTGAGGAGGAGAGACTGAGGAGGAGAGACTGAGGAGGAGAGATTGAGGAGGAGAGATTGAGGAGGAGAGACTGAGGAGGAGAGACTGAGGAGGAGGGACTGAGGAGGAGATTCTGAGGAGGAGAGACTGAGGAGGAGAGACTGAGGAGGAGATTCTGAGGGGGACAGACTGAGGAGGAGGGACTGAGGAGGAGATTCTGAGGAGGAGAGACTGAGGAGGAGAGACTGAAGAGGAGAGACTGAGGAGGAGAAACTGAGGAGGAGGGACTGAGGAGGAGAGACTGAGGAGGAGAGACTGAGGAGGAGAGACTGAGGAGGAGATTCTGAGGGGGAGAGACTGAGGAGGAGGGACTGAGGAGGAGAGACTGAGGAGGAGAGACTGAGGAGGAGAAACTGAGGAGGAGGGACTGAGGAGGAGATTCTGAGGGGGAGAGACTGAGGAGGAGAAGCTGAGGAGGAGGGACTGAGGAGGAGAGACTGAGGAGGAGAGACTGAAGAGGAGAGACTGAGGAGGAGAAACTGAGGAGGAGGGACTGAGGAGGAGAGACTGAGGAGGAGAGACTGAGGAGGAGAGACTGAGGAGGAGATTCTGAGGGGGAGAGACTGAGGAGGAGGGACTGAGGAGGGGAGACTGAGGAGGAGAAACTGAGGAGGAGGGACTGAGGAGGAGTGACTGAGGAGGAGAGACTGAGGAGGATATTCTGAGGAGGAGAGACTGAGGAGGAGAGACTGAGGAGGAGGGACTGAGTAGGAGGGACTGAGGAGGAGAGACTGAGGAGGAGGGACTGAGTAGGAGGGACTGAGGAGGAGAGACTGAGGGGGAGAGACTGAGGAGGAGGGACTGAGGAGGAGAGACTGAGGAGGAGAGACTTAGGAGGAGAGACTGAGGAGGGGAGACTGAGGAGGGGAGACTGAGGAGGAGAAACTGAGGAGGAAGGACTGAGGAGGAGAGACTGAGGAGGATATTCTGAGGAGGAGAGACTGAGGAGGAGGGACTGAGGAGGAGAGACTGAGGAGGAGAGACTGAGGAGGAGATTCTGAGGAGGAGATTCTGAGGAGGAGAAACTGAGGAGGAGAGACTGAGGGGGAGAGACTGAGGAGGAGAGGCTTAGGAGGAGGGACTGAGGAGGAGAGACTGAGGAGGAGCGACTGAGGAGGAGAGACTGAGTAGGAGATTCTGGGGAGGAGAGACTGAGGAGGAGAGACTGAGGAGGAGAGACCGAGGAGGAGAGACTGAGGAGGAGAGACTGAGGAGGAGAGACTGAGGAGGAGGGACTGAGGAGGAGATTCTGAGGGGGAGAGACTGAGGAGGGGAGACTGAGGAGGAGAAACTGAGGAGGAGGGACTGAGGAGGAGGGACTGAGGAGGAGAGACTGAGGAGGATATTCTGAGGAGGAGAGACTGAGGAGGAGGGACTGAGGAGGAGAGACTGAGGAGGAGAGACTGAGGAGGAGAGACTGAGGAGGAGGGACTGAGGAGGAGATTCTGAGGGGGAGAGACTGAGGAGGAGAGGCTGAGGAGGAGGGACTGAGGAGGAGAGACTGAGGAGGAGCGACTGAGGAGGAGAGACTGAGTAGGAGATTCTGGGGAGGAGAGACTGAGGAGGAGAGACTGAGGAGGAGAGACTGAGGAGGAGAGACTGAGGAGGAGAGACTGAGGAGGAGAGACTGAGGAGGAGGGACTGAGGAGGAGATTCTGAGGGGGAGAGACTGAGGAGGAGGGACTGAGGAGGAGGGACTGAGGAGGAGAGACTGAGGAGGAGATTCTGAGGAGGAGAGACTGAGGAGGAGGGACTGAGGATATTCTGAGGGGGAGAGACTGAGGAGGGGAGACTGAGGAGGAGAAACTGAGGAGGAGGGACTGAGGAGGAGGGACTGAGGAGGAGAGACTGAGGAGGATATTCTGAGGAGGAGAGACTGAGGAGGAGGGACTGAGGAGGAGAGACTGAGGAGGAGAGACTGAGGAGGAGAGACTGAGGAGGAGGGACTGAGGAGGAGATTCTGAGGGGGAGAGACTGAGGAGGAGAGGCTGAGGAGGAGGGACTGAGGAGGAGAGACTGAGGAGGAGCGACTGAGGAGGAGAGACTGAGTAGGAGATTCTGGGGAGGAGAGACTGAGGAGGAGAGACTGAGGAGGAGAGACTGAGGAGGAGAGAATGAGGAGGAGAGACTGAGGAGGAGGGACTGAGGAGGAGATTCTGAGGGGGAGAGACTGAGGAGGAGGGACTGAGGAGGAGGGACTGAGGAGGAGAGACTGAGGAGGAGATTCTGAGGAGGAGAGACTGAGGAGGAGGGACTGAGGAGATTCTGAGGAGGAGAGACTGAGGAGGAGAAACTGAGGAGGAGATACTGAGGAGGAGAGACTGAGGAGGAGATTCTGAGGAGGAGAGACTGAGGAGGAGAGACTGAGGAGGAGAGACTGAGGAGGAGAGACTGAGGAGGAGATTCTGAGGGGGAGAGACTGAGGAGGAGGGACTGAGGAGGAGATTCTGAGGAGGAGAGACTGAGGAGGAGATTCTGAGGAGGAGATTCTGAGGGGGAGAGACTGAGGAGGAGGGACTGAGGAGGAGAGACTGAGGGGGAGAGACTGAGGAGGAGAGGCTGAGGAGGAGGGACTGAGGAGGAGATTCTGAGGGGGAGAGACTGAGGAGGAGGGACTGAGGAGGAGAGACTGAGGAGGAGATTCTGAGGGGGAGAGACTGAGGAGGAGAGGCTGAGGAGGAGGGACTGAGGAGGAGATTCTGAGGGGGAGAGACTGAGGAGGAGGGACTGAGGAGGAGAGACTGAGGGGGAGAGACTGAGGAGGAGGGACTGAGGAGGAGAGACTGACGAGGAGGGACTGAGGAGGAGAGACTGAGGAGGAGGGACTGAGGAGGAGAGACTGAGGAGGAGGGACTGAGGAGGAGAGACTGAGGAGGAGAGACTGAGGAGGAGAGACTGAGGAGGAGAGACTGAGGAGGAGGGACTGAGGAGGAGAGACTGAGGAGGAGAGACTGAGGAGGAGGGACTGAGGAGGAGAGACTGAGGAGGAGAGACTGAGGGGGAGAGACTGAAGAGGAGAGACTGAGGAGGAGAAACTGAGGAGGAGGGACTGAGGAGGAGAGACTGAGGAGGAGAGACTGAGGAGGAGATTCTGACGGGGAGAGACTGAGGAGGAGGGACTGAGGAGGAGAGACTGAGGAGGAGAGACTGAGGAGGAGAAACTGAGGAGGAGAGACTGAGGAGGAGATTCTGAGGGGGAGAGACTGAGGAGGAGAAGCTGAGGAGGAGGGACTGAGGAGGAGAGACTGAGGAGGAGAGACTGAGGAGGAGAGACTGAGGAGGAGAAACTGAGGAGGAGGGACTGAGGAGGAGGGACTGAGGAGGAGAGACTGAGGAGGAGAAACTGAGGAGGAGGGACTGAGGAGGAGAGACTGAGGAGGAGAGACTGAGGAGGAGAGATTGAGGAGCAGAGATTGAGGAGGAGAGACTGAGGAGGAGGGACTGAGGAGGAGATTCTGAGGGGGAGAGACTGAGGAGGAGGGACTGAGGAGGAGGGACTGAGGAGGAGAGACTGAGGAGGAGAGACTGAGGAGGAGAGACTGAGGAGAAGATTCTGAGGGGGAGAGACTGAGGAGGGACTGAGGAGGAGATTCTGAGGAGGAGAGACTGAGGAGGAGATTCTGAGGGGGAGAGACTGAGGAGGAGGGACTGAGGAGGAGATTCTGAGGGGGAGAGACTGAGGAGGAGAGACTGAGGAGGAGGGACTGAGGAGGAGAGCCTGAGGGGGAGTGACTGAGGAGGAGGGACTGAGGAGGAGAGACTGAGGAGGAGAGACTGAGGAGGAGGGACTGAGGAGGAGAGACTGAGGAGGAGAGCCTGAGGAGGAGAGCCTGAGGAGGAAAGACTGAAGAGGAGGGACTGAGGAGGAGAGACTGAGGAGGAGAGACTGAGGAGGAGGGACTGAGGAGGAGAGACTGAGGAGGAGAGACTGAGGAGGAGAGACTGAGGAGGAGAGACTGAGGAGGAGAAACTGAGGAGGAGGGACTGAGGAGGAGAGACTGAGGAGGAGAGACTGAGGAGGAGAGACTGAGGAGGAGAGACTCAGGAGGAGAGACTGAGGAGGAGATTCTGAGGGGGAGAGACTGAGGAGGAGGGACTGAGGAGGAGAGACTGAGGAGGAGAGACTGAGGAGGAGAGACTGAGGAGGAGGGACTGAGGAGGAGGGACTGAGGAGGAGAGACTGAGGAGGAGGGACTGAGGAGGAGATTCTGAGGAGGAGAGACTGAGGAGGAGATTCTGAGGGGGAGAGACTGAGGAGGAGGGACTGAGGAGGAGGGACTGAGGAGGAGAGACTGAGGAGGAGAGACTGAGGAGGAGAGACTGAGGAGGAGGGACTGAGGAGATTCTGAGGAGGAGAGACTGAGGAGGAGAAACTGAGGAGGAGAGACTGAGGAGGAGAGACTGAGGAGGAGAGACTGAGGAGGAGAGACTGAGGAGGAGAAACTGAGGAGGAGGGACTGAGGAGGAGGGACTGAGGAGGAGAGACTGAGGAGGAGAGACTGAGGAGGAGAAACTGAGGAGGAGGGACTGAGGAGGAGAGACTGAGGAGGAGAGACTGAGGAGGAGAGACTGAGGAGGAGAGATTGAGGAGGAGAGATTGAGGAGGAGAGACTGAGGAGGAGGGACTGAGGAGGAGATTCTGAGGGGGAGAGACTGAGGAGGAGGGACTGAGGAGGAGGGACTGAGGAGGAGAGACTGAGGAGGAGAGACTGAGGAGGAGAGACTGAGGAGAAGATTCTGAGGGGGAGAGACTGAGGAGGGACTGAGGAGGAGATTCTGAGGAGGAGAGACTGAGGAGGAGATTCTGAGGGGGAGAGACTGAGGAGGAGGGACTGAGGAGGAGATTCTGAGGGGGAGAGACTGAGGAGGAGAGACTGAGGAGGAGGGACTGAGGAGGAGAGCCTGAGGGGGAGTGACTGAGGAGGAGGGACTGAGGAGGAGAGACTGAGGAGGAGAGACTGAGGAGGAGGGACTGAGGAGGAGAGACTGAGGAGGAGAGACTGAGGAGGAGAGCCTGAGGAGGAAAGACTGAAGAGGAGGGACTGAGGAGGAGAGACTGAGGAGGAGAGACTGAGGAGGAGGGACTGAGGAGGAGAGACTGAGGAGGAGAGACTGAGGAGGAGAGACTGAGGAGGAGAGACTGAGGAGGAGAAACTGAGGAGGAGGGACTGAGGAGGAGAGACTGAGGAGGAGAGACTGAGGAGGAGAGACTGAGGAGGAGAGACTCAGGAGGAGTGACTGAGGAGGAGATTCTGAGGGGGAGAGACTGAGGAGGAGGGACTGAGGAGGAGAGACTGAGGAGGAGAGACTGAGGAGGAGAGACTGAGGAGGAGGGACTGAGGAGGAGGGACTGAGGAGGAGAGACTGAGGAGGAGGGACTGAGGAGGAGATTCTGAGGAGGAGAGACTGAGGAGGAGATTCTGAGGGGGAGAGACTGAGGAGGAGGGACTGAGGAGGAGGGACTGAGGAGGAGAGACTGAGGAGGAGAGACTGAGGAGGAGAGACTGAGGAGGAGGGACTGAGGAGATTCTGAGGAGGAGAGACTGAGGAGGAGAAACTGAGGAGGAGAGACTGAGGAGGAGAGACTGAGGAGGAGAGACTGAGGAGGAGAGACTGAGGAGGAGAAACTGAGGAGGAGGGACTGAGGAGGAGAGACTGAGGAGGAGAGACTGAGGAGGAGAGACTGAGGAGGAGAGACTGAGGAGGAGAGACTGAGGAGGAGAGACTGAGGAGGAGAGACTGAGGAGGACTGAGGAGACTGAGGAGGAGGGACTGAGGAGAGACTGAGGAGGAGGGACTGAGGAGGAGAGACTGAGGAGGAGGGACTGAGGAGGAGATTCTGAGGAGGAGAGACTGAGGAGGAGATTCTGAGGGGGAGAGACTGAGGAGGAGGGACTGAGGAGGAGGGACTGAGGAGGAGAGACTGAGGAGGAGAGACTGAGGAGGAGGGACTGAGGAGGAGATTCTGAGGAGGAGAGACTGAGGAGGAGATTCTGAGGGGGAGAGACTGAGGAGGAGGGACTGAGGAGGAGGGACTGAGGAGGAGAGACTGAGGAGGAGAGACTGAGGAGGAGAGACTGAGGAGGAGGGACTGAGGAGATTCTGAGGAGGAGAGACTGAGGAGGAGAAACTGAGGAGGAGAGACTGAGGAGGAGAGACTGAGGAGGAGAGACTGAGGAGGAGAAACTGAGGAGGAGGGACTGAGGAGGAGATTCTGAGGGGGAGAGACTGAGGAGGAGAAGCTGAGGAGGAGGGACTGAGGAGGAGAGACTGAGGAGGAGAGACTGAAGAGGAGAGACTGAGGAGGAGAAACTGAGGAGGAGGGACTGAGGAGGAGAGACTGAGGAGGAGAGACTGAGGAGGAGAGACTGAGGAGGAGAGACTGAGGAGGAGATTCTGAGGGGGAGAGACTGAGGAGGAGGGACTGAGGAGGGGAGACTGAGGAGGAGAAACTGAGGAGGAGGGACTGAGGAGGAGGGACTGAGGAGGAGAGACTGAGGAGGATATTCTGAGGAGGAGAGACTGAGGAGGAGAGACTGAGGAGGAGGGACTGAGTAGGAGGGACTGAGGAGGAGAGACTGAGGAGGAGGGACTGAGTGGGAGGGACTGAGGAGGAGAGACTGAGGGGGAGAGACTGAGGAGGAGGGACTGAGGAGGAGAGACTGAGGAGGAGAGACTGAGGAGGAGAGACTGAGGAGGGGAGACTGAGGAGGAGAAACTGAGGAGGAGGGACTGAGGAGGAGGGACTGAGGAGGAGAGACTGAGGAGGATATTCTGAGGAGGAGAGACTGAGGAGGAGGGACTGAGGAGGAGAGACTGAGGAGGAGAGACTGAGGAGGATATTCTGAGGAGGAGAGACTGAGGAGGAGGGACTGAGGAGATTCTGAGGAGGAGAGACTGAGGAGGAGAAACTGAGGAGGAGAGACTGAGGAGGAGAGACTGAGGAGGAGAGACTGAGGAGGAGATTCTGAGAAGGAGAAACTGAGGAGGAGAGACTGAGGAGGAGATTCTGAGGAGGAGGGACTGAGGAGGAGAGACTGAGGAGGAGAGACTGAGGAGGAGAGACTGAGGAGGAGATTCTGAGGGGGAGAGACTGAGGAGGAGGGACTGAGGAGGAGATTCTGAGGAGGAGAGACTGAGGAGGAGATTCTGAGGGGGAGAGACTGAGGAGGAGAGACTGAGGAGGAGGGACTGAGGAGGAGAATCTGAGGGGGAGAGACTGAGGAGGAGAGACTGAGGAGGAGGGACTGAGGGGGAGAGACTGAGGAGGAGGGACTGAGGAGGAGAGACTGAGGAGGAGGGAGTGAGGAGGAGAGACTGAGGAGGAGGGACTGAGGAGGAGAGACTGAGGAGGAGAGACTGAGGAGGAGAGACTGAGGAGGAGTATCTGAGGGGGAGAGACTGAGGAGGAGAGACTGAGGAGGAGGGACTGAGGAGGAGAGACTGAGGAGGAGAGACTGAGGAGGAGAGACTGAGGAGGAGAGACTGAGGAGGAGGGACTGAGGAGGAGAGACTGAGGAGGAGAGACTGAGGAGGAGAGACTGAGGAGGAGAGACTGAGGAGGAGAGACTGAGGAGGAGGGACTGAGGAGGAGAGATTGAGGAGGAGAGACTGAAGAGGAGAAACTGAGGAGGAGGAGGGACTGAGGAGGAGAGACTGAGGAGGAGAGACTAAGGAGGAGACACTGAGGAGGAGAGGCTGAGGAGGAGAGACTGAGTAGGAGAGACTGAGGAGGAGAGACTGAGGAGGAGGGACTGAGAAGGAGAGACTGAGGAAGAGAGACTGAGGAGGAGGGACTGAGGAGTAGAGACTGAGGAGGAGAGACTGAGGAGGAGAGACTGAGGAGGAGAGACTGAGGAGGAGATTCTGAGGAGGAGATTCTGAGGAGGAGAGACTGAGGAGGAGAGACTGAGGAGGAGAGACTGAGGAGGAGGGACTGAGGAGGAGATTCTGAGGGGGAGAGACTGAGGAGGAGATTCTGAGGAGGAGAGACTGAGGAGGAGGGACTGAGGAGGAGATTCTGAGGAGGAGATTCTGAGGAGGAGAGACTGAGGAGGAGAGACTGAGGAGGAGAGACTGAGGAGGAGAGAATGAGGAGGAGGGACTGAGGAGGAGATTCTGAGGGGGAGAGACTGAGGAGGAGATTCTGAGGAGGAGATTCTGAGGAGGAGAGACTGAGGAGGAGAGACTGAGGAGGAGATTCTGAGGAGGAGAGACTGAGGAGGAGAGGCTGAGGAGGAGGGACTGAGGAGGAGATTCTGAGGAGGAGAGACTGAGGAGGAGATTCTGAGGGGGAGAGACTGAGGGGGAGGGGCTGAGGAGGAGATTCTGAGGGGGAGAGACTGAGGAGGAGGGACTGAGGGGGAGAGACTGAGGAGGAGGGACTGAGGAGGAGAGACTGAGGAGGAGGGACTGAGGAGGAGAGACTGAGGAGGAGAGACTGAGGAGGAGAGACTGAGGAGGAGAAACTGAGGAGGAGAAACTGAGGAGGAGAGACTGAGGAGGAGAGACTGAGGAGGAGATTCTGAGGGGAAGGGGCTGAGGAGGAGAGACTGAGGAGGAGAGACTGAGGAGGAGAAACTGAGGAGGAGGGACTGAGGAGGAGAGACTGAGGAGGAGAGACTGAGGAGGAGAGACTGAGGAGGAGAGGCTGAGGAGGAGAGACTGAGGAGGAGGGACTGAGGAGGAGGGACCGAGTAGGAGAGACTGAGGAGGAGAGACTGAGGAGGAGGGACTGAGGAGGAGAGACTGAGGAGGAGAGACTGAGGAAGAGAGACCGAGGAGGAGATTCTGAGGGGGAGGGACTGAGGAGGAGAGACTGAGGAGGAGAGACTGTTGAGGAGATTCTGAGGAGGAGAGACTGAGGAGGAGGTACTGAGGAGGAGATTCTGAGGAGGAGATTATGAGGAGGAGAGACTGAGGAGGAGAGACTGAGGAGGAGAGACTGAGGAGGAGAGACTGAGGAGGAGGGACTGAGGAGGAGATTCTGAGGGGGAGAGACTGAGGAGGAGATTCTGAGGAGGAGAGACTGAGGAGGAGAGACTGAGGAGGAGAAACTGAGTAGGAGAGACTGAGGAGGAGATTCTGAGGAGGAGAGATTGAGGAGGAGAGGCTGAGGAGGAGGGACTGAGGAGGAGAGACTGAGGAGGAGAGACTGAGGAGGAGAGGCTGAGGAGGAGGGACTGAGAAGGAGAGACTGAGGAGGAAAGACTGAGGAGGAGGGACTGAGGAGGAGAGACTGAGGAGGAGAGACTGAGGAGGAGAGACTGAGGAGGAGGGACTGAGGAGGAGAGACTGAGGAGGAGAGACTGAGGAGGAGGGACTGAGGAGGAGAGACTGAGGAGGAGAGACTGAGGAGGAGAGACTGAGGAGGAGAGACTGAGGAGGAGAAACTGAGGAGGAGAGACTGAGGAGGAGAGACTGAGGAGGAGAGACTGAGGAGGAGAGACTGAGGAGGAGATTCTGAGGGGGAGAGACTGAGGAGGAGGGACTGAGGAGGAGAGACTGAGGAGGAGAGATTGAGGAGGAGAAACTGAGGAGGAGGGACTGAGGAGGAGATTCTGAGGGGGAGAGACTGAGGAGGAGAAGCCGAGGAGGAGGGACTGAGGAGGAGAGACTGAGGAGGAGAGACTGAAGAGGAGAGACTGAGGAGGAGAAACTGAGGAGGAGGGACTGAGGAGGAGAGACTGAGGAGGAGAGACTGAGGAGGAGAGACTGAGGAGGAGATTCTGAGGGGGAGAGACTGAGGAGGAGGGACTGAGGAGGAGAGACTGAGGAGGAGAGACTGAGGAGGAGAAACTGAGGAGGAGGGACTGAGGAGGAGATTCTGAGGGGGAGAGACTGAGGAGGAGAAGCTGAGGAGGAGGGACTGAGGAGGAGAGACTGAGGAGGAGAGACTGAAGAGGAGAGACTGAGGAGGAGAAACTGAGGAGGAGGGACTGAGGAGGAGAGACTGAGGAGGAGAGACTGAGGAGGAGAGACTGAGGAGGAGAGACTGAGGAGGAGATTCTGAGGGGGAGAGACTGAGGAGGAGGGACTGAGGAGGGGAGACTGAGGAGGAGAAACTGAGGAGGAGGGACTGAGGAGGAGGGACTGAGGAGGAGAGACTGAGGAGGATATTCTGAGGAGGAGAGACTGAGGAGGAGAGACTGAGGAGGAGGGACTGAGTAGGAGGGACTGAGGAGGAGAGACTGAGGAGGAGGGACTGAGTAGGAGGGACTGAGGAGGAGAGACCGAGGGGGAGAGACTGAGGAGGAGGGACTGAGGAGGAGAGACTGAGGAGGAGAGACTTAGGAGGAGAGACTGAGGAGGGGAGACTGAGGAGGGGAGACTGAGGAGGAGAAACTGAGGAGGAAGGACTGAGGAGGAGGGACTGAGGAGGAGAGACTGAGGAGGATATTCTGAGGAGGAGAGACTGAGGAGGAGGGACTGAGGAGGAGAGACTGAGGAGGAGAGACTGAGGAGGATATTCTGAGGAGGAGAGACTGAGGAGGAGGGACTGAGGAGGAGAGACTGAGGAGGAGATTCTGAGGAGGAGATTCTGAGGAGGAGAAACTGAGGAGGAGAGACTGAGGGGGAGAGACTGAGGAGGAGAGGCTTAGGAGGAGGGACTGAGGAGGAGAGACTGAGGAGGAGGGACTGAGGCGGAGACTCTGAGGGGGAGAGACTGAGGAGGAGATTCTGAGGAGGAGAGGCTGAGGAGGAGGGACTGAGGAGGAGAGACTGAGGAGGAGCGACTGAGGAGGAGAGACTGAGTAGGAGATTCTGGGGAGGAGAGACTGAGGAGGAGAGACTGAGGAGGAGAGACTGAGGAGGAGAGACTGAGGAGGAGAGACTGAGGAGGAGAGACTGAGGAGGAGGGACTGAGGAGGAGATTCTGAGGGGGAGAGACTGAGGAGGGGAGACTGAGGAGGAGAAACTGAGGAGGAGGGACTGAGGAGGAGGGACTGAGGAGGAGAGACTGAGGAGGATATTCTGAGGAGGAGAGACTGAGGAGGAGGGACTGAGGAGGAGAGACTGAGGAGGAGAGACTGAGGAGGAGATTCTGAGGAGGAGATTCTGAGGAGGAGAAACTGAGGAGGAGAGACTGAGGAGGAGGGACTGAGGAGGAGATTCTGAGGGGGAGAGACTGAGGAGGAGAGGCTGAGGAGGAGGGACTGAGGAGGAGAGACTGAGGAGGAGCGACTGAGGAGGAGAGACTGAGTAGGAGATTCTGGGGAGGAGAGACTGAGGAGGAGAGACTGAGGAGGAGAGACTGAGGAGGAGAGACTGAGGAGGAGAGACTGAGGAGGAGGGACTGAGGAGGAGATTCTGAGGGGGAGAGACTGAGGAGGAGGGACTGAGGAGGAGGGACTGAGGAGGAGAGACTGAGGAGGAGATTCTGAGGAGGAGAGACTGAGGAGGAGGGACTGAGGAGATTCTGAGGAGGAGAGACTGAGGAGGAGAAACTGAGGAGGAGATACTGAGGAGGAGAGACTGAGGAGGAGATTCTGAGGAGGAGAGACTGAGGAGGAGAGACTGAGGAGGAGAGACTGAGGAGGAGAGACTGAGGAGGAGATTCTGAGGGGGAGAGACTGAGGAGGAGGGACTGAGGAGGAGATTCTGAGGAGGAGAGACTGAGGAGGAGATTCTGAGGAGGAGAGACTGAGGAGGAGAGACTGAGGGGGAGAGACTGAGGAGGAGAGGCTGAGGAGGAGGGACTGAGGAGGAGATTCTGAGGGGGAGAGACTGAGGAGGAGGGACTGAGGAGGAGAGACTGAGGAGGAGATTCTGAGGGGGAGAGACTGAGGAGGAGAGGCTGAGGAGGAGGGACTGAGGAGGAGATTCTGAGGGGGAGAGACTGAGGAGGAGGGACTGAGGAGGAGAGACTGAGGAGGAGAGACTGAGGAGGAGGGACTGAGGAGGAGAGACTGACGAGGAGGGACTGAGGAGGAGAGACTGAGGAGGAGGGACTGAGGAGGAGAGACTGAGGAGGAGGGACTGAGGAGGAGAGACTGAGGAGGAGAGACTGAGGAGGAGGGACTGAGGAGGAGAGACTGAGGAGGAGAGACTGAGGAGGAGGGACTGAGGAGGAGAGACTGAGGAGGAGAGACTGAGGAGGAGAGACTGAAGAGGAGAGACTGAGGAGGAGAAACTGAGGAGGAGGGACTGAGGAGGAGAGACTGAGGAGGAGATTCTGACGGGGAGAGACTGAGGAGGAGGGACTGAGGAGGAGAGACTGAGGAGGAGAGACTGAGGAGGAGAAACTGAGGAGGAGAGACTGAGGAGGAGATTCTGAGGGGGAGAGACTGAGGAGTAGAAGCTGAGGAGGAGGGACTGAGGAGGAGAGACTGAGGAGGAGAGACTGAGGAGGAGAGACTGAGGAGGAGGGACTGAGGAGGAGGGACTGAGGAGGAGAGACTGAGGAGGAGAGACTGAGGAGGAGAAACTGAGGAGGAGGGACTGAGGAGGAGAGACTGAGGAGGAGAGACTGAGGAGGAGAGACTGAGGAGGAGAGATTGAGGAGGAGAGATTGAGGAGGAGAGACTGAGGAGGAGGGACTGAGGAGGAGATTCTGAGGGGGAGAGACTGAGGAGGAGGGACTGAGGAGGAGGGACTGAGGAGGAGAGACTGAGGAGGAGAGACTGAGGAGGAGAGACTGAGGAGAAGATTCTGAGGGGGAGAGACTGAGGAGGGACTGAGGAGGAGATTCTGAGGAGGAGAGACTGAGGAGGAGATTCTGAGGGGGAGAGACTGAGGAGGAGGGACTGAGGAGGAGATTCTGAGGGGGAGAGACTGAGGAGGAGAGACTGAGGAGGACGGACTGAGGAGGAGAGCCTGAGGGGGAGTGACTGAGGAGGAGGGACTGAGGAGGAGAGACTGAGGAGGAGAGACTGAGGAGGAGGGACTGAGGAGGAGAGACTGAGGAGGAGAGACTGAGGAGGAGAGCCTGAGGAGGAAAGACTGAAGAGGAGGGACTGAGGAGGAGAGACTGAGGAGGAGAGACTGAGGAGGAGGGACTGAGGAGGAGAGACTGAGGAGGAGAGACTGAGGAGGAGAGACTGAGGAGGAGAGACTGAGGAGGAGAAACTGAGGAGGAGAGACTGAGGAGGAGAGACTGAGGAGGAGGGACTGAGGAGGAGAGACTGAGGAGGAGAGACTGAGGAGGAGAGACTGAGGAGGAGAGACTCAGGAGGAGAGACTGAGGAGGAGATTCTGAGGGGGAGAGACTGAGGAGGAGGGACTGAGGAGGAGAGACTGAGGAGGAGAGACTGAGGAGGAGAGACTGAGGAGGAGGGACTGAGGAGGAGGGACTGAGGAGGAGAGACTGAGGAGGAGAGACTCAGGAGGAGAGACTGAGGAGGAGATTCTGAGGGGGAGAGACTGAGGAGGAGGGACTGAGGAGGAGAGACTGAGGAGGAGAGACTGAGGAGGAGAGACTGAGGAGGAGGGACTGAGGAGGAGGGACTGAGGAGGAGAGACTGAGGAGGAGGGACTGAGGAGGAGATTCGGAGGAGGAGAGACTGAGGAGGAGATTCTGAGGGGGAGAGACTGAGGAGGAGGGACTGAGGAGGAGGGACTGAGGAGGAGAGACTGAGGAGGAGAGACTGAGGAGGAGAGACTGAGGAGGAGGGACTGAGGAGATTCTGAGGAGGATAGACTGAGGAGGAGAAACTGAGGAGGAGAGACTGAGGAGGAGAGACTGAGGAGGAGAGACTGAGGAGGAGAAACTGAGGAGGAGGGACTGAGGAGGAGATTCTGAGGGGGAGAGACTGAGGAGGAGAAGCTGAGGAGGAGGGACTGAGGAGGAGAGACTGAGGAGGAGAGACTGAAGAGGAGAGACTGAGGAGGAGAAACTGAGGAGGAGGGACTGAGGAGGAGAGACTGAGGAGGAGAGACTGAGGAGGAGAGACTGAGGAGGAGAGACTGAGGAGGAGATTCTGAGGGGGAGAGACTGAGGAGGAGGGACTGAGGAGGGGAGACTGAGGAGGAGAAACTGAGGAGGAGGGACTGAGGAGGAGGGACTGAGGAGGAGAGACTGAGGAGGATATTCTGAGGAGGAGAGACTGAGGAGGAGAGACTGAGGAGGAGGGACTGAGTAGGAGGGACTGAGGAGGAGAGACTGAGGAGGAGGGACTGAGTAGGAGGGACTGAGGAGGAGAGACTGAGGGGGAGAGACTGAGGAGGAGGGACTGAGGAGGAGAGACTGAGGAGGAGAGACTGAGGAGGAGAGACTGAGGAGGGGAGACTGAGGAGGGGAGACTGAGGAGGAGAAACTGAGGAGGAGGGACTGAGGAGGAGGGACTGAGGAGGAGAGACTGAGGAGGATATTCTGAGGAGGAGAGACTGAGGAGGAGGGACTGAGGAGGAGAGACTGAGGAGGAGAGACTGAGGAGGATATTCTGAGGAGGAGAGACTGAGGAGGAGGGACTGAGGAGGAGAGACTGACGAGGAGAGACTGAGGAGGAGAGACTGAGGAGGAGATTCTGAGGAGGAGAGACTGAGGAGGAGATTCTGAGGGGGAGAGACTGAGGAGGAGGGACTGAGGAGGAGGGACTGACGAGGAGGGACTGAGGAGGAGATTCTGAGGAGGAGAGACTGAGGAGGAGGGACTGAGGAGATTCTGAGGAGGAGAGACTGAGGAGGAGAAACTGAGGAGGAGAGACTGAGGAGGAGAGACTGAGGAGGAGAGACTGAGGAGGAGATTCTGAGAAGGAGAAACTGAGGAGGAGAGACTGAGGAGGAGATTCTGAGGAGGAGGGACTGAGGAGGAGAGACTGAGGAGGAGAGACTGAGGAGGAGAGACTGAGGAGGAGATTCTGAGGGGGAGAGACTGAGGAGGAGGGACTGAGGAGGAGATTCTGAGGAGGAGAGACTCAGGAGGAGATTCTGAGGGGGAGAGACTGAGGAGGAGAGACTGAGGAGGAGGGACTGAGGAGGAGAATCTGAGGGGGAGAGACTGAGGAGGAGAGACTGAGGAGGAGGGACTGAGGGGGAGAGACTGAGGAGGAGAGACTGAGGAGGAGAGACTGAGGAGGAGGGACTGAGGAGGAGAGACTGAGGAGGAGGGACTGAGGAGGAGAGACTGAGGAGGAGAGACTGAGGAGGAGAGACTGAGGAGGAGAGACTGAGGAGGAGAATCTGAGGGGGAGAGACTGAGGAGGAGAGACTGAGGAGGAGGGACTGAGGAGGAGAGACTGAGGAGGAGAGACTGAGGAGGAGAGACTGAGGAGGAGGGACTGAGGAGGAGAGACTGAGGAGGAGAGACTGAGGAGGAGAGACTGAGGAGGAGAGACTGAGGAGGAGAGACTGAGGAGGAGGGACTGAGGAGGAGAGATTGAGGAGGAGAGACTGAAGAGGAGAAACTGAGGAGGAGGAGGGACTGAGGAGGAGAGACTGAGGAGGAGAGACTAAGGAGGAGACACTGAGGAGGAGAGGCTGAGGAGGAGAGACTGAGTAGGAGAGACTGAGGAGGAGAGACTGAGGAGGAGGGACTGAGAAGGAGAGACTGAGGAGGAGAGACTGAGGAGGAGGGACTGAGGAGGAGAGACTGAGGAGGAGAGACTGAGGAGGAGAGACTGAGGAGGAGATTCTGAGGAGGAGATTCTGAGGAGGAGAGACTGAGGAGGAGAGACTGAGGAGGAGAGACTGAGGAGGAGGGACTGAGGAGGAGATTCTGAGGGGGAGAGACTGAGGAGGAGATTCTGAGGAGGAGAGACTGAGGAGGAGAGACTGAGGAGGAGAGACTGAGGAGGAGAGACTGAGGAGGAGATTCTGAGGAGGAGAGACTGAGGAGAAGAGACTGAGGAGGAGGGACTGAGGAGGAGATTCTGAGGAGGAGAGACTGAGGAGGAGGGACTGAGGATGAGATTCTGAGGAGGAGATTCTGAGGAGGAGAGACTGAGGAGGAGAGACTAAGGAGGAGAGACTGAGGAGGAGGGACTGAGGAGGAGATTCTGAGGGGGAGAGACTGAGGAGGAGATTCTGAGGAGGAGATTCTGAGGAGGAGAGACTGAGGAGGAGAGACTGAGGAGGAGATTCTGAGGAGGAGAGACTGAGGAGGAGAGGCTGAGGAGGAGGGACTGAGGAGGAGATTCTGAGGAGGAGAGACTGAGGAGGAGATTCTGAGGGGGAGAGACTGAGGGGGAGGGGCTGAGGAGGAGATTCGGAGGGGGAGAGACTGAGGAGGAGGGACTGAGGGGGAGAGACTGAGGAGGAGGGACTGAGGAGGAGAGACTGAGGAGGAGAGACTGAGGAGGAGATTCTGAGGAGGAGATTCTGAGGAGGAGAGACTGAGGAGGAGAGACTGAGGAGGAGAGACTGAGGAGGAGGGACTGAGGAGGAGATTCTGAGGGGGAGAGACTGAGGAGGAGATTCTGAGGAGGAGAGACTGAGGAGGAGAGACTGAGGAGGAGAGACTGAGGAGGAGATTCTGAGGAGGAGAGACTGAGGAGAAGAGACTGAGGAGGAGGGACTGAGGAGGAGATTCTGAGGAGGAGAGACTGAGGAGGAGGGACTGAGGAGGAGATTCTGAGGAGGAGATTCTGAGGAGGAGAGACTGAGGAGGAGAGACTGAGGAGGAGAGACTGAGGAGGAGGGACTGAGGAGGAGATTCTGAGGGGGAGAGACTGAGGAGGAGATTCTGAGGAGGAGATTCTGAGGAGGAGAGACTGAGGAGGAGAGACTGAGGAGGAGATTCTGAGGAGGAGAGACTGAGGAGGAGAGGCTGAGGAGGAGATTCTGAGGAGGAGAGACTGAGGAGGAGATTCTGAGGGGGAGAGACTGAGGGGGAGGGGCTGAGGAGGAGATTCTGAGGGGGAGAGACTGAGGAGGAGGGACTGAGGGGGAGAGACTGAGGAGGAGGGACTGAGGAGGAGAGACTGAGGAGGAGGGACTGAGGAGGAGAGACTGAGGAGGAGAGACTGAGGAGGAGAGACTGAGGAGGAGAAACTGAGGAGGAGAGACTGAGGAGGAGAGACTGAGGAGGAGATTCTGAGGGGAAGGGACTGAGGAGGAGAGACTGAGGAGGAGAGACTGAGGAGGAGAAACTGAGGAGGAGGGACTGAGGAGGAGAGACTGAGGAGGAGAGACTGAGGAGGAGAGACTGAGGAGGAGAGACTGAGGAGGAGAGGCTGAGGAGGAGAGACTGAGGAGGAGGGACTGAGGAGGAGGGACTGAGGAGGAGAGACTGAGGAGGAGAGACTGAGGAGGAGGGACTGAGGAGGAGAGACTGAGGAGGAGAGACTGAGGAAGAGAGACCGAGGAGGAGATTCTGAGGGGGAGGGACTGAGGAGGAGAGACTGAGGAGGAGAGACTGTTGAGGAGATTCTGAGGAGGAGAGACTGAGGAGGAGGTACTGAGGAGGAGATTCTGAGGAGGAGATTATGAGGAGGAGAGACTGAGGAGGAGAGACTGAGGAGGAGAGACTGAGGGGGAGAGACTGAGGAGGAGATTCTGAGGAGGAGAGACTGAGGAGGAGAGACTGAGGAGGAGAAACTGAGTAGGAGAGACTGAGGAGGAGATTCTGAGGAGGAGAGATTGAGGAGGAGAGGCTGAGGAGGAGGGACTGAGGAGGAGAGACTGAGGAGGAGAGACTGAGGAGGAGAGGCTGAGGAGGAGGGACTGAGAAGGAGAGACTGAGGAGGAAAGACTGAGGAGGAGGGACTGAGGAGGAGAGACTGAGGAGGAGAGACTGAGGAGGAGGGACTGAGGAGGAGAGACTGAGGAGGAGAGACTGAGGAGGAGGGACTGAGGAGGAGAGACTGAGGAGGAGAGACTGAGGAGGAGAGACTGAGGAGGAGAAACTGAGGAGGAGAGACTGAGGAGGAGAGACCTAGGAGGAGAGACTGAGGAGGAGATTCTGAGGGGGAGAGACTGAGGGGGAGAGACTGAGGAGGAGGGACTGAGGAGGAGAGACTGAGGAGGAGAGACTGAGGAGGAGAAACTGAGGAGGAGGGACTGAGGAGGAGATTCTGAGGGGGAGAGACTGAGGAGGAGAAGCCGAGGAGGAGGGACTGAGGAGGAGAGACTGAGGAGGAGAGACTGAAGAGGAGAGACTGAGGAGGAGAAACTGAGGAGGAGGGACTGAGGAGGAGAGACTGAGGAGGAGAGACTGAGGAGGAGAGACTGAGGAAGAGAGACTGAGGAGGAGATTCTGAGGGGGAGAGACTGAGGAGGAGGGACTGAGGAGGAGAGACTGAGGAGGAGAGACTGAGGAGGAGAAACTGAGGAGGAGGGACTGAGGAGGAGGGACTGAGGAGGAGATTCTGAGGGGGAGAGACTGAGGAGGAGAAGCTGAGGAGGAGGGACTGAGGAGGAGAGACTGAGGAGGAGAGACTGAGGAGGAGAGACTGAGGAGGAGATTCTGGGGAGGAGAGACTGAGGAGGAGATTCTGAGGGGGAGAGACTGAGGAGGAGAGGCTGAGGAGGAGGGACTGAGGAGGAGAGACTGAGGAGGAGGGACTGAGGAGGAGAGACTGAGGAGGAGGGACTGAGGAGGAGAGACTGAGGAGGAGATTCTGAGGGGGAGAGACTGAGGAAGAGGGACTGAGGAGGAGATTCTGAGGAGGAGAGACTGAGGAGGAGAGACTGAGGAGGAGAAACTGAGGAGGAGGGACTGAGGAGGAGAGACTGAGGAGGAGAGACTGAGGAGGAGAGACTGAGGAGGAGAGACTGAGGAGGAGATTCTGAGGGGGAGAGACTGAGGAGGAGGGACTGAGGAGGAGAGACTGAGGAGGAGAGACTGAGGAGGAGAAACTGAGGAGGAGGGACTGAGGAGGAGATTCTGAGGGGGAGAGACTGAGGAGGAGAAGCTGAGGAGGAGGGACTGAGGAGGAGAGACTGAGGAGGAGAGACTGAAGAGGAGAGACTGAGGAGGAGAAACTGAGGAGGAGGGACTGAGGAGGAGAGACTGAGGAGGAAAGACTGAGGAGGAGAGACTGAGGAGGAGAGACTGAGGAGGAGATTCTGAGGGGGAGAGACTGAGGAGGAGGGACTGAGGAGGGGAGACTGAGGAGGAGAAACTGAGGAGGAGGGACTGAGGAGGAGGGACTGAGGAGGAGAGACTGAGGAGGATATTCTGAGGAGGAGAGACTGAGGAGGAGAGACTGAGGAGGAGGGACTGAGTAGGAGGGACTGAGGAGGAGAGACTGAGGAGGAGGGACTGAGTAGGAGGGACTGAGGAGGAGAGACTGAGGGGGAGAGACTGAGGAGGAGGGACTGAGGAGGAGAGACTGAGGAGGAGAGACTGAGGAGGATATTCTGAGGAGGAGAGACTGAGGAGGAGGGACTGAGGAGGAGAGACTGAGGAGGAGAGACTGAGGAGGAGATTCTGAGGAGGAGATTCTGAGGAGGAGAAACTGAGGAGGAGAGACTGAGGGGGAGAGACTGAGGAGGAGAGGCTTAGGAGGAGGGACTGAGGAGGAGAGACTGAGGAGGAGGGACTGAGGAGGAGACTCTGAGGGGGAGAGACTGAGGAGGAGATTCTGAGGAGGAGAGGCTGAGGAGGAGGGACTGAGGAGGAGAGACTGAGGAGGAGCGACTGAGGAGGAGAGACTGAGTAGGATATTCTGGGGAGGAGAGACTGAGGAGGAGAGACTGAGGAGGAGAGACTGAGGAGGAGAGACTGAGGAGGAGAGACTGAGGAGGGGAGACTGAGGAGGAGGGACTGAGGAGGAGATTCTGAGGGGGAGAGACTGAGGAGGGGAGACTGAGGAGGATAAACTGAGGAGGAGGGACTGAGGAGGAGGGACTGAGGAGGAGAGACTGAGGAGGATATTCTGAGGAGGAGAGACTGAGGAGGAGGGACTGAGGAGGAGAGACTGAGGAGGAGAGACTGAGGAGGAGATTCTGAGGAGGAGATTCTGAGGAGGAGAAACTGAGGAGGAGAGACTGAGGAGGAGGGACTGAGGAGGAGATTCTGAGGGGGAGAGACTGAGGAGGAGATTCTGAGGGGGAGAGACTGAGGAGGAGAGGCTGAGGAGGAGGGACTGAGGAGGAGAGACTGAGGAGGAGCGACTGAGGAGGAGAGACTGAGTAGGAGATTATGGGGAGGAGAGACTGAGGAGGAGAGACTGAGGAGGAGAGATTGAGGAGGAGAGACTGAGGAGGAGAGACTGAGGAGGAGGGACTGAGGAGGAGATTCTGAGGGGGAGAGACTGAGGAGGAGGGACTGAGGAGGAGGGACTGAGGAGGAGAGACTGAGGAGGAGATTCTGAGGAGGAGAGACTGAGGAGGAGGGACTGAGGAGATTCTGAGGAGGAGAGACTGAGGAGGAGAAACTGAGGAGGAGATACTGAGGAGGAGAGACTGAGGAGGAGATTCTGAGGAGGAGAGACTGAGGAGGAAAGACTGAGGAGGAGAGACTGAGGAGGAGAGACTGAGGAGGAGATTCTGAGGGGGAGAGACTGAGGAGGAGATTCTGAGGGGGAGAGACTGAGGAGGAGGGACTGAGGAGGAGAGACTGAGGAGGAGAGACTGAGGAGGAGAAACTGAGGAGGAGGGACTGAGGAGGAGATTCTGAGGGGGAGAGACTGAGGAGGAGAAGCCGAGGAGGAGGGACTGAGGAGGAGAGACTGAGGAGGAGAGACTGAAGAGGAGAGACTGAGGAGGAGAAACTGAGGAGGAGGGACTGAGGAGGAGAGACTGAGCAGGAGAGACTGAGGAGGAGAGACTGAGGAAGAGAGACTGAGGAGGAGATTCTGAGGGGGAGAGACTGAGGAGGAGGGACTGAGGAGGAGAGACTGAGGAGGAGGGACTGAGGAGGAGATTCTGAGGGGGAGAGACTGAGGAGGAGAAGCTGAGGAGGAGGGACTGAGGAGGAGAGACTGAGGAGGAGAGACTGAGGAGGAGAGACTGAGGAGGAGAGACTGAGGAGGAGATTCTGGGGAGGAGAGACTTAGGAGGAGATTCTGAGGGGGAGAGACTGAGGAGGAGAGGCTGAGGAGGAGGGACTGAGGAGGAGAGACTGAGGAGGAGGGACTGAGGAGGAGAGATTGAGGAGGAGGGACTGAGGAGGAGAGACTGAGGAGGAGAGACTGAGGAGGAGAGACTGAGGAGGAGAGATTGAGGAGGAGAGATTGAGGAGGAGAGACTGAGGAGGAGAGACTGAGGAGGAGGGACTGAGGAGGAGATTCTGAGGAGGAGAGACTGAGGAGGAGAGACTGAGGAGGAGATTCTGAGGGGGAGAGACTGAGGAGGAGGGACTGAGGAGGAGATTCTGAGGAGGAGAGACTGAGGAGGAGAGACTGAGGAGGAGAAACTGAGGAGGAGGGACTGAGGAGGAGAGACTGAGGAGGAGAGACTGAGGAGGAGAGACTGAGGAGGAGAGACTGAGGAGGAGATTCTGAGGGGGAGAGACTGAGGAGGAGGGACTGAGGAGGAGAGACTGAGGAGGAGAGACTGAGGAGGAGAGACTGAAGAGGAGAGACTGAGGAGGAGAAACTGAGGAGGAGAGACTGAGGAGGAGAGACTGAGGAGGAGAGACTGAGGAGGAGAGACTGAGGAGGAGAGACTGAGGAGGAGAGACTGAGGAGGAGGGACTGAGGAGGAGAGACTGAGGAGGAGGGACTGAGGAGGAGGGACTGAGGAGGAGAGACTGAGGAGGAGAGACTGAGGAGGAGAGACTGAGGAGGAGAAACTGAGGAGGAGAGACTGAGGAGGAGAGACTGAGGAGGAGAGACTGAGGAGGAGATTCTGAGGGGGAGAGACTGAGGGGGAGAGACTGAGGAGGAGGAACTGAGGAGGAGAGACTGAGGAGGAGAGACTGAGGAGGAGAAACTGAGGAGGAGGGACTGAGGAGGAGATTCTGAGGGGGAGAGACTGAGGAGGAGAAGCCGAGGAGGAGGGACTGAGGAGGAGAGACTGAGGAGGAGAGACTGAAGAGGAGAGACTGAGGAGGAGAAACTGAGGAGGAGGGACTGAGGAGGAGAGACTGAGGAGGAGAGACTGAGGAGGAGAGACTGAGGAAGAGAGACTGAGGAGGAGATTCTGAGGGGGAGAGACTGAGGAGGAGGGACTGAGGAGGAGAGACTGAGGAGGAGAGACTGAGGAGGAGAAACTGAGGAGGAGGGACTGAGGAGGAGGGACTGAGGAGGAGATTCTGAGGGGGAGAGACTGAGGAGGAGAAGCTGAGGAGGAGGGACTGAGGAGGAGAGACTGAGGAGGAGAGACTGAGGAGGAGAGACTGAGGAGGAGATTCTGGGGAGGAGAGACTGAGGAGGAGATTCTGAGGGGGAGAGACTGAGGAGGAGAGGCTGAGGAGGAGGGACTGAGGAGGAGAGACTGAGGAGGAGGGACTGAGGAGGAGAGACTGAGGAGGAGGGACTGAGGAGGAGAGACTGAGGAGGAGAGACTGAGGAGGAGAGACTGAGGAGGAGAGATTGAGGAGGAGAGATTGAGGAGGAGAGACTGAGGAGGAGAGACTGAGGAGGAGGGACTGAGGAGGAGATTCTGAGGAGGAGAGACTGAGGAGGAGAGACTGAGGAGGAGATTCTGAGGGGGAGAGACTGAGGAGGAGGGACTGAGGAGGAGATTCTGAGGAGGAGAGACTGAGGAGGAGAGACTGAGGAGGAGAAACTGAGGAGGAGGGACTGAGGAGGAGAGACTGAGGAGGAGAGACTGAGGAGGAGAGACTGAGGAGGAGAGACTGAGGAGGAGATTCTGAGGGGGAGAGACTGAGGAGGAGGGACTGAGGAGGAGAGACTGAGGAGGAGAGACTGAGGAGGAGAAACTGAGGAGGAGGGACTGAGGAGGAGGGACTGAGGAGGAGATTCTGAGGGGGAGAGACTGAGGAGAAGCTGAGGAGGAGGGACTGAGGAGGAGAGACTGAGGAGGAGAGACTGAAGAGGAGAGACTGAGGAGGAGAAACTGAGGAGGAGGGACTGAGGAGGAGAGACTGAGGAGGAAAGACTGAGGAGGAGAGACTGAGGAGGAGAGACTGAGGAGGAGATTCTGAGGGGGAGAGACTGAGGAGGAGGGACTGAGGAGGGGAGACTGAGGAGGAGAAACTGAGGAGGAGTGACTGAGGAGGAGGGACTGAGGAGGAGAGACTGAGGAGGATATTCTGAGGAGGAGAGACTGAGGAGGAGAGACTGAGGAGGAGGGACTGAGTAGGAGGGACTGAGGAGGAGAGACTGAGGAGGAGGGACTGAGTAGGAGGGACTGAGGAGGAGAGACTGAGGGGGAGAGACTGAGGAGGAGGGACTGAGGAGGAGAGACTGAGGAGGAGAGACTGAGGAGGATATTCTGAGGAGGAGAGACTGAGGAGGAGGGACTGAGGAGGAGAGACTGAGGAGGAGAGACTGAGGAGGAGATTCTGAGGAGGAGATTCTGAGGAGGAGAAACTGAGGAGGAGAGACTGAGGGGGAGAGACTGAGGAGGAGAGGCTTAGGAGGAGGGACTGAGGAGGAGAGACTGAGGAGGAGGGACTGAGGAGGAGACTCTGAGGGGGAGAGACTGAGGAGGAGATTCTGAGGAGGAGAGGCTGAGGAGGAGGGACTGAGGAGGAGAGACTGAGGAGGAGCGACTGAGTAGGAGATTCTGGGGAGGAGAGACTGAGGAGGAGAGACTGAGGAGGAGAGACTGAGGAGGAGAGACTGAGGAGGAGAGACTGAGGAGGGGAGACTGAGGAGGAGGGACTGAGGAGGAGATTCTGAGGGGGAGAGACTGAGGAGGGGAGACTGAGGAGGAGAAACTGAGGAGGAGGGACTGAGGAGGAGGGACTGAGGAGGAGAGACTGAGGAGGATATTCTGAGGAGGAGAGACTGAGGAGGAGGGACTGAGGAGGAGAGACTGAGGAGGAGAGACTGAGGAGGAGATTCTGAGGAGGAGATTCTGAGGAGGAGAAACTGAGGAGGAGAGACTGAGGAGGAGGGACTGAGGAGGAGATTCTGAGGGGGAGAGACTGAGGAGGAGATTCTGAGGGGGAGAGACTGAGGAGGAGAGGCTGAGGAGGAGGGACTGAGGAGGAGAGACTGAGGAGGAGCGACTGAGGAGGAGAGACTGAGTAGGAGATTCTGGGGAGGAGAGACTGAGGAGGAGAGACTGAGGAGGAGAGACTGAGGAGGAGAGACTGAGGAGGAGGGACTGAGGAGGAGATTCTGAGGGGGAGAGACTGAGGAGGAGGGACTGAGGAGGAGGGACTGAGGAGGAGAGACTGAGGAGGAGATTCTGAGGAGGAGAGACTGAGGAGGAGGGACTGAGGAGATTCTGAGGAGGAGAGACTGAGGAGGAGAAACTGAGGAGGAGATACTGAGGAGGAGAGACTGAGGAGGAGATTCTGAGGAGGAGAGACTGAGGAGGAAAGACTGAGGAGGAGAGACTGAGGAGGAGAGACTGAGGAGGAGATTCTGAGGGGGAGAGACTGAGGAGGAGATTCTGAGGGGGAGAGACTGAGGAGGAGGGACTGAGGAGGAGAGACTGAGGAGGAGAGACTGAGGAGGAGAAACTGAGGAGGAGGGACTGAGGAGGAGATTCTGAGGGGGAGAGACTGAGGAGGAGAAGCCGAGGAGGAGGGACTGAGGAGGAGAGACTGAGGAGGAGAGACTGAAGAGGAGAGACTGAGGAGGAGAAACTGAGGAGGAGGGACTGAGGAGGAGAGACTGAGGAGGAGAGACTGAGGAGGAGAGACTGAGGAAGAGAGACTGAGGAGGAGATTCTGAGGGGGAGAGACTGAGGAGGAGGGACTGAGGAGGAGAGACTGAGGAGGAGAGACTGAGGAGGAGAAACTGAGGAGGAGGGACTGAGGAGGAGGGACTGAGGAGGAGATTCTGAGGGGGAGAGACTGAGGAGGAGAAGCTGAGGAGGAGGGACTGAGGAGGAGAGACTGAGGAGGAGAGACTGAGGAGGAGAGACTGAGGAGGAGAGACTGAGGAGGAGATTCTGGGGAGGAGAGACTGAGGAGGAGATTCTGAGGGGGAGAGACTGAGGAGGAGAGGCTGAGGAGGAGGGACTGAGGAGGAGAGACTGAGGAGGAGGGACTGAGGAGGAGAGACTGAGGAGGAGGGACTGAGGAGGAGAGACTGAGGAGGAGAGACTGAGGAGGAGAGACTGAGGAGGAGAGATTGAGGAGGAGAGATTGAGGAGGAGAGACTGAGGAGGAGAGACTGAGGAGGAGGGACTGAGGAGGAGATTCTGAGGAGGAGAGACTGAGGAGGAGAGACTGAGGAGGAGATTCTGAGGGGGAGAGACTGAGGAGGAGGGACTGAGGAGGAGATTCTGAGGAGGAGAGACTGAGGAGGAGATTCTGAGGAGGAGAGACTGAGGAGGAGGGACTGAGGAGATTCTGAGGAGGAGAGACTGAGGAGGAGAAACTGAGGAGGAGATACTGAGGAGGAGAGACTGAGGAGGAGATTCTGAGGAGGAGAGACTGAGGAGGAAAGACTGAGGAGGAGAGACTGAGGAGGAGAGACTGAGGAGGAGATTCTGAGGGGGAGAGACTGAGGAGGAGATTCTGAGGGGGAGAGACTGAGGAGGAGGGACTGAGGAGGAGAGACTGAGGAGGAGAGACTGAGGAGGAGAAACTGAGGAGGAGGGACTGAGGAGGAGATTCTGAGGGGGAGAGACTGAGGAGGAGAAGCCGAGGAGGAGGGACTGAGGAGGAGAGACTGAGGAGGAGAGACTGAAGAGGAGAGACTGAGGAGGAGAAACTGAGGAGGAGGGACTGAGGAGGAGAGACTGAGCAGGAGAGACTGAGGAGGAGAGACTGAGGAAGAGAGACTGAGGAGGAGATTCTGAGGGGGAGAGACTGAGGAGGAGGGACTGAGGAGGAGAGACTGAGGAGGAGGGACTGAGGAGGAGATTCTGAGGGGGAGAGACTGAGGAGGAGAAGCTGAGGAGGAGGGACTGAGGAGGAGAGACTGAGGAGGAGAGACTGAGGAGGAGAGACTGAGGAGGAGAGACTGAGGAGGAGATTCTGGGGAGGAGAGACTTAGGAGGAGATTCTGAGGGGGAGAGACTGAGGAGGAGAGGCTGAGGAGGAGGGACTGAGGAGGAGAGACTGAGGAGGAGGGACTGAGGAGGAGAGATTGAGGAGGAGGGACTGAGGAGGAGAGACTGAGGAGGAGAGACTGAGGAGGAGAGACTGAGGAGGAGAGATTGAGGAGGAGAGATTGA
Source organism: Eucyclogobius newberryi (assembly GCF_026437365.1). Classification (NCBI taxonomy): domain Eukaryota; kingdom Metazoa; phylum Chordata; class Actinopteri; order Gobiiformes; family Gobiidae; genus Eucyclogobius; species Eucyclogobius newberryi. The sequence continues at coordinate 63,751 of NW_027316532.1, read as the reverse complement.
GGAGGAGAGACTGAGGAGGAGAGACTGAGGAGGAGGGACTGAGGAGGAGATTCTGAGGAGGAGAGACTGAGGAGGAGAGACTGAGGAGGAGATTCTGAGGGGGAGAGACTGAGGAGGAGGGACTGAGGAGGAGATTCTGAGGAGGAGAGACTGAGGAGGAGAGACTGAGGAGGAGAAACTGAGGAGGAGGGACTGAGGAGGAGAGACTGAGGAGGAGAGACTGAGGAGGAGAGACTGAGGAGGAGAGACTGAGGAGGAGATTCTGAGGGGGAGAGACTGAGGAGGAGGGACTGAGGAGGAGAGACTGAGGAGGAGAGACTGAGGAGGAGAGACTGAAGAGGAGAGACTGAGGAGGAGAAACTGAGGAGGAGAGACTGAGGAGGAGAGACTGAGGAGGAGAGACTGAGGAGGAGAGACTGAGGAGGAGAGACTGAGGAGGAGAGACTGAGGAGGAGGGACTGAGGAGGAGAGACTGAGGAGGAGGGACTGAGGAGGAGGGACTGAGGAGGAGAGACTGAGGAGGAGAGACTGAGGAGGAGAGACTGAGGAGGAGAAACTGAGGAGGAGAGACTGAGGAGGAGAGACTGAGGAGGAGAGACTGAGGAGGAGAGACTGAGGAGGAGATTCTGAGGGGGAGAGACTGAGGGGGAGAGACTGAGGAGGAGGAACTGAGGAGGAGAGACTGAGGAGGAGAGACTGAGGAGGAGAAACTGAGGAGGAGGGACTGAGGAGGAGATTCTGAGGGGGAGAGACTGAGGAGGAGAAGCCGAGGAGGAGGGACTGAGGAGGAGAGACTGAGGAGGAGAGACTGAAGAGGAGAGACTGAGGAGGAGAAACTGAGGAGGAGGGACTGAGGAGGAGAGACTGAGGAGGAGAGACTGAGGAGGAGAGACTGAGGAAGAGAGACTGAGGAGGAGATTCTGAGGGGGAGAGACTGAGGAGGAGGGACTGAGGAGGAGAGACTGAGGAGGAGAGACTGAGGAGGAGAAACTGAGGAGGAGGGACTGAGGAGGAGGGACTGAGGAGGAGATTCTGAGGGGGAGAGACTGAGGAGGAGAAGCTGAGGAGGAGGGACTGAGGAGGAGAGACTGAGGAGGAGAGACTGAGGAGGAGAGACTGAGGAGGAGATTCTGGGGAGGAGAGACTGAGGAGGAGATTCTGAGGGGGAGAGACTGAGGAGGAGAGGCTGAGGAGGAGGGACTGAGGAGGAGAGACTGAGGAGGAGGGACTGAGGAGGAGAGACTGAGGAGGAGGGACTGAGGAGGAGAGACTGAGGAGGAGAGACTGAGGAGGAGAGACTGAGGAGGAGAGATTGAGGAGGAGAGATTGAGGAGGAGAGACTGAGGAGGAGAGACTGAGGAGGAGGGACTGAGGAGGAGATTCTGAGGAGGAGAGACTGAGGAGGAGAGACTGAGGAGGAGATTCTGAGGGGGAGAGACTGAGGAGGAGGGACTGAGGAGGAGATTCTGAGGAGGAGAGACTGAGGAGGAGAGACTGAGGAGGAGAAACTGAGGAGGAGGGACTGAGGAGGAGAGACTGAGGAGGAGAGACTGAGGAGGAGAGACTGAGGAGGAGAGACTGAGGAGGAGATTCTGAGGGGGAGAGACTGAGGAGGAGGGACTGAGGAGGAGAGACTGAGGAGGAGAGACTGAGGAGGAGAAACTGAGGAGGAGGGACTGAGGAGGAGGGACTGAGGAGGAGATTCTGAGGGGGAGAGACTGAGGAGAAGCTGAGGAGGAGGGACTGAGGAGGAGAGACTGAGGAGGAGAGACTGAAGAGGAGAGACTGAGGAGGAGAAACTGAGGAGGAGGGACTGAGGAGGAGAGACTGAGGAGGAAAGACTGAGGAGGAGAGACTGAGGAGGAGAGACTGAGGAGGAGATATTGAGGGGGAGAGACTGAGGAGGAGGGACTGAGGAGGGGAGACTGAGGAGGAGAAACTGAGGAGGAGGGACTGAGGAGGAGGGACTGAGGAGGAGAGACTGAGGAGGATATTCTGAGGAGGAGAGACTGAGGAGGAGAGACTGAGGAGGAGGGACTGAGTAGGAGGGACTGAGGAGGAGAGACTGAGGAGGAGGGACTGAGTAGGAGGGACTGAGGAGGAGAGACTGAGGGGGAGAGACTGAGGAGGAGGGACTGAGGAGGAGAGACTGAGGAGGAGAGACTGAGGAGGATATTCTGAGGAGGAGAGACTGAGGAGGAGGGACTGAGGAGGAGAGACTGAGGAGGAGAGACTGAGGAGGAGATTCTGAGGAGGAGATTCTGAGGAGGAGAAACTGAGGAGGAGAGACTGAGGGGGAGAGACTGAGGAGGAGAGGCTTAGGAGGAGGGACTGAGGAGGAGAGACTGAGGAGGAGGGACTGAGGAGGAGACTCTGAGGGGGAGAGACTGAGGAGGAGATTCTGAGGAGGAGAGGCTGAGGAGGAGGGACTGAGGAGGAGAGACTGAGGAGGAGCGACTGAGTAGGAGATTCTGGGGAGGAGAGACTGAGGAGGAGAGACTGAGGAGGAGAGACTGAGGAGGAGAGACTGAGGAGGAGAGACTGAGGAGGGGAGACTGAGGAGGAGGGACTGAGGAGGAGATTCTGAGGGGGAGAGACTGAGGAGGGGAGACTGAGGAGGAGAAACTGAGGAGGAGGGACTGAGGAGGAGGGACTGAGGAGGAGAGACTGAGGAGGATATTCTGAGGAGGAGAGACTGAGGAGGAGGGACTGAGGAGGAGAGACTGAGGAGGAGAGACTGAGGAGGAGATTCTGAGGAGGAGATTCTGAGGAGGAGAAACTGAGGAGGAGAGACTGAGGAGGAGGGACTGAGGAGGAGATTCTGAGGGGGAGAGACTGAGGAGGAGATTCTGAGGGGGAGAGACTGAGGAGGAGAGGCTGAGGAGGAGGGACTGAGGAGGAGAGACTGAGGAGGAGCGACTGAGGAGGAGAGACTGAGTAGGAGATTCTGGGGAGGAGAGACTGAGGAGGAGAGACTGAGGAGGAGAGACTGAGGAGGAGAGACTGAGGAGGAGGGACTGAGGAGGAGATTCTGAGGGGGAGAGACTGAGGAGGAGGGACTGAGGAGGAGGGACTGAGGAGGAGAGACTGAGGAGGAGATTCTGAGGAGGAGAGACTGAGGAGGAGGGACTGAGGAGATTCTGAGGAGGAGAGACTGAGGAGGAGAAACTGAGGAGGAGATACTGAGGAGGAGAGACTGAGGAGGAGATTCTGAGGAGGAGAGACTGAGGAGGAAAGACTGAGGAGGAGAGACTGAGGAGGAGAGACTGAGGAGGAGATTCTGAGGGGGAGAGACTGAGGAGGAGATTCTGAGGGGGAGAGACTGAGGAGGAGGGACTGAGGAGGAGAGACTGAGGAGGAGAGACTGAGGAGGAGAAACTGAGGAGGAGGGACTGAGGAGGAGATTCTGAGGGGGAGAGACTGAGGAGGAGAAGCCGAGGAGGAGGGACTGAGGAGGAGAGACTGAGGAGGAGAGACTGAAGAGGAGAGACTGAGGAGGAGAAACTGAGGAGGAGGGACTGAGGAGGAGAGACTGAGGAGGAGAGACTGAGGAGGAGAGACTGAGGAAGAGAGACTGAGGAGGAGATTCTGAGGGGGAGAGACTGAGGAGGAGGGACTGAGGAGGAGAGACTGAGGAGGAGAGACTGAGGAGGAGAAACTGAGGAGGAGGGACTGAGGAGGAGGGACTGAGGAGGAGATTCTGAGGGGGAGAGACTGAGGAGGAGAAGCTGAGGAGGAGGGACTGAGGAGGAGAGACTGAGGAGGAGAGACTGAGGAGGAGAGACTGAGGAGGAGAGACTGAGGAGGAGATTCTGGGGAGGAGAGACTGAGGAGGAGATTCTGAGGGGGAGAGACTGAGTAGGAGAGGCTGAGGAGGAGGGACTGAGGAGGAGAGACTGAGGAGGAGGGACTGAGGAGGAGAGACTGAGGAGGAGGGACTGCGGAGGAGAGACTGAGGAGGAGAGACTGAGGAGGAGAGACTGAGGAGGAGAGATTGAGGAGGAGAGATTGAGGAGGAGAGACTGAGGAGGAGAGACTGAGGAGGAGGGACTGAGGAGGAGATTCTGAGGAGGAGAGACTGAGGAGGAGAGACTGAGGAGGAGATTCTGAGGGGGAGAGACTGAGGAGGAGGGACTGAGGAGGAGATTCTGAGGAGGAGAGACTGAGGAGGAGAGACTGAGGAGGAGAAACTGAGGAGGAGGGACTGAGGAGGAGAGACTGAGGAGGAGAGACTGAGGAGGAGAGACTGAGGAGGAGAGACTGAGGAGGAGATTCTGAGGGGGAGAGACTGAGGAGGAGGGACTGAGGAGGAGAGACTGAGGAGGAGAGACTGAGGAGGAGAAACTGAGGAGGAGGGACTGAGGAGGAGATTCTGAGGGGGAGAGACTGAGGAGGAGAAGCTGAGGAGGAGGGACTGAGGAGGAGAGACTGAGGAGGAGAGACTGAAGAGGAGAGACTGAGGAGGAGAAACTGAGGAGGAGGGACTGAGGAGGAGAGACTGAGGAGGAAAGACTGAGGAGGAGAGACTGAGGAGGAGAGACTGAGGAGGAGATTCTGAGGGGGAGAGACTGAGGAGGAGATTCTGAGGGGGAGAGACTGAGGAGGAGGGACTGAGGAGGGGAGACTGAGGAGGAGAAACTGAGGAGGAGGGACTGAGGAGGAGGGACTGAGGAGGAGAGACTGAGGAGGATATTCTGAGGAGGAGAGACTGAGGAGGAGAGACTGAGGAGGAGGGACTGAGTAGGAGGGACTGAGGAGGAAAGACTGAGGAGGAGGGACTGAGTAGGAGGGACTGAGGAGGAGAGACTGAGGGGGAGAGACTGAGGAGGAGGGACTGAGGAGGAGAGACTGAGGAGGAGAGACTGAGGAGGATATTCTGAGGAGGAGAGACTGAGGAGGAGGGACTGAGGAGGAGAGACTGAGGAGGAGAGACTGAGGAGGAGATTCTGAGGAGGAGATTCTGAGGAGGAGAAACTGAGGAGGAGAGACTGAGGGGGAGAGACTGAGGAGGAGAGGCTTAGGAGGAGGGACTGAGGAGGAGAGACTGAGGAGGAGGGACTGAGGAGGAGACTCTGAGGGGGAGAGACTGAGGAGGAGATTCTGAGGAGGAGAGGCTGAGGAGGAGGGACTGAGGAGGAGAGACTGAGGAGGAGCGACTGAGGAGGAGAGACTGAGTAGGAGATTCTGGGGAGGAGAGACTGAGGAGGAGAGACTGAGGAGGAGAGACTGAGGAGGAGAGACTGAGGAGGAGAGACTGAGGAGGAGAGACTGAGGAGGAGGGACTGAGGAGGAGATTCTGAGGGGGAGAGACTGAGGAGGGGAGACTGAGGAGGAGAAACTGAGGAGGAGGGACTGAGGAGGAGGGACTGAGGAGGAGAGACTGAGGAGGATATTCTGAGGAGGAGAGACTGAGGAGGAGGGACTGAGGAGGAGAGACTGAGGAGGAGAGACTGAGGAGGAGATTCTGAGGAGGAGATTCTGAGGAGGAGAAACTGAGGAGGAGAGACTGAGGAGGAGGGACTGAGGAGGAGATTCTGAGGGGGAGAGACTGAGGAGGAGATTCTGAGGGGGAGAGACTGAGGAGGAGAGGCTGAGGAGGAGGGACTGAGGAGGAGAGACTGAGGAGGAGCGACTGAGGAGGAGAGACTGAGTAGGAGATTCTGGGGAGGAGAGACTGAGGAGGAGAGACTGAGGAGGAGAGACTGAGGAGGAGAGACTGAGGAGGAGAGACTGAGGAGGAGGGACTGAGGAGGAGATTCTGAGGGGGAGGGACTGAGGAGGAGGGACTGAGGAGGAGGGACTGAGGAGGAGAGACTGAGGAGGAGATTCTGAGGAGGAGAGACTGAGGAGGAGGGACTGAGGAGATTCTGAGGAGGAGAGACTGAGGAGGAGATACTGAGGAGGAGAGACTGAGGAGGAGATTCTGAGGAGGAGAGACTGAGGAGGAAAGACTGAGGAGGAGAGACTGAGGAGGAGAGACTGAGGAGGAGATTCTGAGGGGGAGAGACTGAGGAGGAGGGACTGAGGAGGAGATTCTGAGGAGGAGATTCTGAGGAGGAGATTCTGAGGGGGAGAGACTGAGGGGGAGGGACTGAGGAGGAGAGACTGAGGGGGAGAGACTGAGGAGGAGAGGCTGAGGAGGAGGGACTGAGGAGGAGATTCTGAGGGGGAGAGACTGAGGAGGAGGGACTGAGGAGGAGAGACTGAGGAGGAGATTCTGAGGGGGATAGACTGAGGAGGAGAGGCTGAGGAGGAGGGACTGAGGAGGAGATTCTGAGGGGGAGAGACTGAGGAGGAGGGACTGAGGAGGAGGGACTGAGGAGGAGAGACTGACGAGGAGGGACTGAGGAGGAGAGACTGAGGAGGAGGACTGAGGAGGAGAGACTGAGGAGGAGGGACTGAGGAGGAGAGACTGAGGAGGAGAGACTGAGGAGGAGAAGCTGAGGAGGAGGGACTGAGGAGGAGAGACTGAGGAGGAGAGACTGAAGAGGAGAGACTGAGGAGGAGAAACTGAGGAGGAGGGACTGAGGAGGAGAGACTGAGGAGGAGAGACTGAGGAGGAGAGACTGAGGAGGAGAGACTGAGGAGGAGATTCTGAGGGGGAGAGACTGAGGAGGAGGGACTGAGGAGGGGAGACTGAGGAGGAGAAACTGAGGAGGAGGGACTGAGGAGGAGGGACTGAGGAGGAGAGACTGAGGAGGATATTCTGAGGAGGAGAGACTGAGGAGGAGAGACTGAGGAGGAGGGACTGAGTAGGAAGGACTGAGGAGGAGAGACTGAGGAGGAGGGACTGAGTAGGAGGGACTGAGGAGGAGAGACTGAGGGGGAGAGACTGAGGAGGAGGGACTGAGGAGGAGAGACTGAGGAGGAGAGACTGAGGAGGAGAGACTGAGGAGGGGAGACTGAGGAGGGGAGACTGAGGAGGAGAAACTGAGGAGGAGGGACTGAGGAGGAGGGACTGAGGAGGAGAGACTGAGGAGGATATTCTGAGGAGGAGAGACTGAGGAGGAGGGACTGAGGAGGAGGGACTGAGGAGGAGGGACTGAGGAGGAGATTCTGAGGGGGAGAGACTGAGGAGGAGAAGCTGAGGAGGAGGGACTGAGGAGGAGAGACTGAGGAGGAGAGACTGAGGAGGAGAGACTGAGGAGGAGATTCTGGGGAGGAGAGACTGAGGAGGAGATTCTGAGGGGGAGAGACTGAGGAGGAGAGGCTGAGGAGGAGGGACTGAGGAGGAGAGACTGAGGAGGAGGGACTGAGGAGGAGAGACTGAGGAGGAGGGACTGAGGAGGAGAGACTGAGGAGGAGAGACTGAGGAGGAGAGACTGAGGAGGAGAGATTGAGGAGGAGAGATTGAGGAGGAGAGACTGAGGAGGAGAGACTGAGGAGGAGGGACTGAGGAGGAGATTCTGAGGAGGAGAGACTGAGGAGGAGAGACTGAGGAGGAGATTCTGAGGGGGAGAGACTGAGGAGGAGGGACTGAGGAGGAGATTCTGAGGAGGAGAGACTGAGGAGGAGAGACTGAGGAGGAGAAACTGAGGAGGAGGGACTGAGGAGGAGAGACTGAGGAGGAGAGACTGAGGAGGAGAGACTGAGGAGGAGAGACTGAGGAGGAGATTCTGAGGGGGAGAGACTGAGGAGGAGGGACTGAGGAGGAGAGACTGAGGAGGAGATTCTGAGGGGGAGAGACTGAGGAGAAGCTGAGGAGGAGGGACTGAGGAGGAGAGACTGAGGAGGAGAGACTGAAGAGGAGAGACTGAGGAGGAGAAACTGAGGAGGAGGGACTGAGGAGGAGGGACTGAGGAGGAGATTCTGAGGGGGAGAGACTGAGGAGAAGCTGAGGAGGAGGGACTGAGGAGGAGAGACTGAGGAGGAGAGACTGAAGAGGAGAGACTGAGGAGGAGAAACTGAGGAGGAGGGACTGAGGAGGAGAGACTGAGGAGGAAAGACTGAGGAGGAGAGACTGAGGAGGAGAGACTGAGGAGGAGATTCTGAGGGGGAGAGACTGAGGAGGAGGGACTGAGGAGGGGAGACTGAGGAGGAGAAACTGAGGAGGAGGGACTGAGGAGGAGGGACTGAGGAGGAGAGACTGAGGAGGATATTCTGAGGAGGAGAGACTGAGGAGGAGAGACTGAGGAGGAGGGACTGAGTAGGAGGGACTGAGGAGGAGAGACTGAGGAGGAGGGACTGAGTAGGAGGGACTGAGGAGGAGAGACTGAGGGGGAGAGACTGAGGAGGAGGGACTGAGGAGGAGAGACTGAGGAGGAGAGACTGAGGAGGATATTCTGAGGAGGAGAGACTGAGGAGGAGGGACTGAGGAGGAGAGACTGAGGAGGAGAGACTGAGGAGGAGATTCTGAGGAGGAGATTCTGAGGAGGAGAAACTGAGGAGGAGAGACTGAGGGGGAGAGACTGAGGAGGAGAGGCTTAGGAGGAGGGACTGAGGAGGAGAGACTGAGGAGGAGGGACTGAGGAGGAGACTCTGAGGGGGAGAGACTGAGGAGGAGATTCTGAGGAGGAGAGGCTGAGGAGGAGGGACTGAGGAGGAGAGACTGAGGAGGAGCGACTGAGTAGGAGATTCTGGGGAGGAGAGACTGAGGAGGAGAGACTGAGGAGGAGAGACTGAGGAGGAGAGACTGAGGAGGAGAGACTGAGGAGGGGAGACTGAGGAGGAGGGACTGAGGAGGAGATTCTGAGGGGGAGAGACTGAGGAGGGGAGACTGAGGAGGAGAAACTGAGGAGGAGGGACTGAGGAGGAGGGACTGAGGAGGAGAGACTGAGGAGGATATTCTGAGGAGGAGAGACTGAGGAGGAGGGACTGAGGAGGAGAGACTGAGGAGGAGAGACTGAGGAGGAGATTCTGAGGAGGAGATTCTGAGGAGGAGAAACTGAGGAGGAGAGACTGAGGAGGAGGGACTGAGGAGGAGATTCTGAGGGGGAGAGACTGAGGAGGAGATTCTGAGGGGGAGAGACTGAGGAGGAGAGGCTGAGGAGGAGGGACTGAGGAGGAGAGACTGAGGAGGAGCGACTGAGGAGGAGAGACTGAGTAGGAGATTCTGGGGAGGAGAGACTGAGGAGGAGAGACTGAGGAGGAGAGACTGAGGAGGAGAGACTGAGGAGGAGGGACTGAGGAGGAGATTCTGAGGGGGAGAGACTGAGGAGGAGGGACTGAGGAGGAGGGACTGAGGAGGAGAGACTGAGGAGGAGATTCTGAGGAGGAGAGACTGAGGAGGAGGGACTGAGGAGATTCTGAGGAGGAGAGACTGAGGAGGAGAAACTGAGGAGGAGATACTGAGGAGGAGAGACTGAGGAGGAGATTCTGAGGAGGAGAGACTGAGGAGGAAAGACTGAGGAGGAGAGACTGAGGAGGAGAGACTGAGGAGGAGATTCTGAGGGGGAGAGACTGAGGAGGAGATTCTGAGGGGGAGAGACTGAGGAGGAGGGACTGAGGAGGAGAGACTGAGGAGGAGAGACTGAGGAGGAGAAACTGAGGAGGAGGGACTGAGGAGGAGATTCTGAGGGGGAGAGACTGAGGAGGAGAAGCCGAGGAGGAGGGACTGAGGAGGAGAGACTGAGGAGGAGAGACTGAAGAGGAGAGACTGAGGAGGAGAAACTGAGGAGGAGGGACTGAGGAGGAGAGACTGAGGAGGAGAGACTGAGGAGGAGAGACTGAGGAAGAGAGACTGAGGAGGAGATTCTGAGGGGGAGAGACTGAGGAGGAGGGACTGAGGAGGAGAGACTGAGGAGGAGAGACTGAGGAGGAGAAACTGAGGAGGAGGGACTGAGGAGGAGGGACTGAGGAGGAGATTCTGAGGGGGAGAGACTGAGGAGGAGAAGCTGAGGAGGAGGGACTGAGGAGGAGAGACTGAGGAGGAGAGACTGAGGAGGAGAGACTGAGGAGGAGAGACTGAGGAGGAGATTCTGGGGAGGAGAGACTGAGGAGGAGATTCTGAGGGGGAGAGACTGAGGAGGAGAGGCTGAGGAGGAGGGACTGAGGAGGAGAGACTGAGGAGGAGGGACTGAGGAGGAGAGACTGAGGAGGAGGGACTGAGGAGGAGAGACTGAGGAGGAGAGACTGAGGAGGAGAGACTGAGGAGGAGAGATTGAGGAGGAGAGATTGAGGAGGAGAGACTGAGGAGGAGAGACTGAGGAGGAGGGACTGAGGAGGAGATTCTGAGGAGGAGAGACTGAGGAGGAGAGACTGAGGAGGAGATTCTGAGGGGGAGAGACTGAGGAGGAGGGACTGAGGAGGAGATTCTGAGGAGGAGAGACTGAGGAGGAGAGACTGAGGAGGAGAAACTGAGGAGGAGGGACTGAGGAGGAGAGACTGAGGAGGAGAGACTGAGGAGGAGAGACTGAGGAGGAGAGACTGAGGAGGAGATTCTGAGGGGGAGAGACTGAGGAGGAGGGACTGAGGAGGAGAGACTGAGGAGGAGAGACTGAGGAGGAGAAACTGAGGAGGAGGGACTGAGGAGGAGATTCTGAGGGGGAGAGACTGAGGAGGAGAAGCTGAGGAGGAGGGACTGAGGAGGAGAGACTGAGGAGAAGAGACTGAAGAGGAGAGACTGAGGAGGAGAAACTGAGGAGGAGGGACTGAGGAGGAGAGACTGAGGAGGAAAGACTGAGGAGGAGAGACTGAGGAGGAGAGACTGAGGAGGAGATTCTGAGGGGGAGAGACTGAGGAGGAGATTCTGAGGGGGAGAGACTGAGGAGGAGGGACTGAGGAGGGGAGACTGAGGAGGAGAAACTGAGGAGGAGGGACTGAGGAGGAGGGACTGAGGAGGAGAGACTGAGGAGGATATTCTGAGGAGGAGAGACTGAGGAGGAGAGACTGAGGAGGAGGGACTGAGTAGGAGGGACTGAGGAGGAAAGACTGAGGAGGAGGGACTGAGTAGGAGGGACTGAGGAGGAGAGACTGAGGGGGAGAGACTGAGGAGGAGGGACTGAGGAGGAGAGACTGAGGAGGAGAGACTGAGGAGGATATTCTGAGGAGGAGAGACTGAGGAGGAGGGACTGAGGAGGAGAGACTGAGGAGGAGAGACTGAGGAGGAGATTCTGAGGAGGAGATTCTGAGGAGGAGAAACTGAGGAGGAGAGACTGAGGGGGAGAGACTGAGGAGGAGAGGCTTAGGAGGAGGGACTGAGGAGGAGAGACTGAGGAGGAGGGACTGAGGAGGAGACTCTGAGGGGGAGAGACTGAGGAGGAGATTCTGAGGAGGAGAGGCTGAGGAGGAGGGACTGAGGAGGAGAGACTGAGGAGGAGCGACTGAGGAGGAGAGACTGAGTAGGAGATTCTGGGGAGGAGAGACTGAGGAGGAGAGACTGAGGAGGAGAGACTGAGGAGGAGAGACTGAGGAGGAGAGACTGAGGAGGAGAGACTGAGGAGGAGGGACTGAGGAGGAGATTCTGAGGGGGAGAGACTGAGGAGGGGAGACTGAGGAGGAGAAACTGAGGAGGAGGGACTGAGGAGGAGGGACTGAGGAGGAGAGACTGAGGAGGATATTCTGAGGAGGAGAGACTGAGGAGGAGGGACTGAGGAGGAGAGACTGAGGAGGAGAGACTGAGGAGGAGATTCTGAGGAGGAGATTCTGAGGAGGAGAAACTGAGGAGGAGAGACTGAGGAGGAGGGACTGAGGAGGAGATTCTGAGGGGGAGAGACTGAGGAGGAGATTCTGAGGGGGAGAGACTGAGGAGGAGAGGCTGAGGAGGAGGGACTGAGGAGGAGAGACTGAGGAGGAGCGACTGAGGAGGAGAGACTGAGTAGGAGATTCTGGGGAGGAGAGACTGAGGAGGAGAGACTGAGGAGGAGAGACTGAGGAGGAGAGACTGAGGAGGAGAGACTGAGGAGGAGGGACTGAGGAGGAGATTCTGAGGGGGAGGGACTGAGGAGGAGGGACTGAGGAGGAGGGACTGAGGAGGAGAGACTGAGGAGGAGATTCTGAGGAGGAGAGACTGAGGAGGAGGGACTGAGGAGATTCTGAGGAGGAGAGACTGAGGAGGAGATACTGAGGAGGAGAGACTGAGGAGGAGATTCTGAGGAGGAGAGACTGAGGAGGAAAGACTGAGGAGGAGAGACTGAGGAGGAGAGACTGAGGAGGAGATTCTGAGGGGGAGAGACTGAGGAGGAGGGACTGAGGAGGAGATTCTGAGGAGGAGATTCTGAGGAGGAGATTCTGAGGGGGAGAGACTGAGGGGGAGGGACTGAGGAGGAGAGACTGAGGGGGAGAGACTGAGGAGGAGAGGCTGAGGAGGAGGGACTGAGGAGGAGATTCTGAGGGGGAGAGACTGAGGAGGAGAGGCTGAGGAGGAGGGACTGAGGAGGAGATTCTGAGGGGGAGAGACTGAGGAGGAGGGACTGAGGAGGAGGGACTGAGGAGGAGAGACTGACGAGGAGGGACTGAGGAGGAGAGACTGAGGAGGAGGACTGAGGAGGAGAGACTGAGGAGGAGGGACTGAGGAGGAGAGACTGAGGAGGAGAGACTGAGGAGGAGAAGCTGAGGAGGAGGGACTGAGGAGGAGAGACTGAGGAGGAGAGACTGAAGAGGAGAGACTGAGGAGGAGAAACTGAGGAGGAGGGACTGAGGAGGAGAGACTGAGGAGGAGAGACTGAGGAGGAGAGACTGAGGAGGAGAGACTGAGGAGGAGATTCTGAGGGGGAGAGACTGAGGAGGAGGGACTGAGGAGGGGAGACTGAGGAGGAGAAACTGAGGAGGAGGGACTGAGGAGGAGGGACTGAGGAGGAGAGACTGAGGAGGATATTCTGAGGAGGAGAGACTGAGGAGGAGAGACTGAGGAGGAGGGACTGAGTAGGAGGGACTGAGGAGGAGAGACTGAGGAGGAGGGACTGAGTAGGAGGGACTGAGGAGGAGAGACTGAGGGGGAGAGACTGAGGAGGAGGGACTGAGGAGGAGAGACTGAGGAGGAGAGACTGAGGAGGAGAGACTGAGGAGGGGAGACTGAGGAGGGGAGACTGAGGAGGAGAAACTGAGGAGGAGGGACTGAGGAGGAGGGACTGAGGAGGAGAGACTGAGGAGGATATTCTGAGGAGGAGAGACTGAGGAGGAGGGACTGAGGAGGAGAGACTGAGGAGGAGAGACTGAGGAGGATATTCTGAGGAGGAGAGACTGAGGAGGAGGGACTGAGGAGGAGAGACTGACGAGGAGAGACTGAGGAGGAGAGACTGAGGAGGAGATTCTGAGGAGGAGAGACTGAGGAGGAGATTCTGAGGGGGAGAGACTGAGGAGGAGGGACTGAGGAGGAGGGACTGACGAGGAGGGACTGAGGAGGAGATTCTGAGGAGGAGAGACTGAGGAGGAGGGACTGAGGAGATTCTGAGGAGGAGAGACTGAGGAGGAGAAACTGAGGAGGAGAGACTGAGGAGGAGAGACTGAGGAGGAGAGACTGAGGAGGATATTCTGAGAAGGAGAAACTGAGGAGGAGAGACTGAGGAGGAGATTCTGAGGAGGAGGGACTGAGGAGGAGAGACTGAGGAGGAGAGACTGAGGAGGAGAGACTGAGGAGGAGATTCTGAGGGGGAGAGACTGAGGAGGAGGGACTGAGGAGGAGATTCTGAGGAGGAGAGACTGAGGAGGAGATTCTGAGGGGGAGAGACTGAGGAGGAGAGACTGAGGAGGAGGGACTGAGGAGGAGAATCTGAGGGGGAGAGACTGAGGAGGAGAGACTGAGGAGGAGGGACTGAGGGGGAGAGACTGAGGAGGAGAGACTGAGGAGGAGAGACTGAGGAGGAGGGACTGAGGAGGAGAGACTGAGGAGGAGGGACTGAGGAGGAGAGACTGAGGAGGAGAGACTGAGGAGGAGAGACTGAGGAGGAGAGACTGAGGAGGAGAGACTGAGGAGAAGAATCTGAGGGGGAGAGACTGAGGAGGAGAGACTGAGGAGGAGGGACTGAGGAGGAGAGACTGAGGAGGAGAGACTGAGTAGGAGGGACTGAGGAGGAGAGACTGAGGAGGAGAGACTGAGGAGGAGAGACTGAGGAGGAGGGACTGAGGAGGAGAGACTGAGGAGGAGAGACTGAGTAGGAGGGACTGAGGAGGAGAGACTGAGGGGGAGAGACTGAGGAGGAGGGACTGAGGAGGAGAGACTGAGGAGGAGAGACTGAGGAGGATATTCTGAGGAGGAGAGACTGAGGAGGAGGGACTGAGGAGGAGAGACTGAGGAGGAGAGACTGAGGAGGAGATTCTGAGGAGGAGATTCTGAGGAGGAGAAACTGAGGAGGAGAGACTGAGGGGGAGAGACTGAGGAGGAGAGGCTTAGGAGGAGGGACTGAGGAGGAGAGACTGAGGAGGAGGGACTGAGGAGGAGACTCTGAGGGGGAGAGACTGAGGAGGAGATTCTGAGGAGGAGAGGCTGAGGAGGAGGGACTGAGGAGGAGAGACTGAGGAGGAGCGACTGAGGAGGAGAGACTGAGTAGGAGATTCTGGGGAGGAGAGACTGAGGAGGAGAGACTGAGGAGGAGAGACTGAGGAGGAGAGACTGAGGAGGAGAGACTGAGGAGGAGGGACTGAGGAGGAGATTCTGAGGGGGAGAGACTGAGGAGGGGAGACTGAGGAGGAGAAACTGAGGAGGAGGGACTGAGGAGGAGGGACTGAGGAGGAGAGACTGAGGAGGATATTCTGAGGAGGAGAGACTGAGGAGGAGGGACTGAGGAGGAGAGACTGAGGAGGAGAGACTGAGGAGGAGATTCTGAGGAGGAGATTCTGAGGAGGAGAAACTGAGGAGGAGAGACTGAGGAGGAGGGACTGAGGAGGAGATTCTGAGGGGGAGAGACTGAGGAGGAGATTCTGAGGGGGAGAGACTGAGGAGGAGAGGCTGAGGAGGAGGGACTGAGGAGGAGAGACTGAGGAGGAGCGACTGAGGAGGAGAGACTGAGTAGGAGATTCTGGGGAGGAGAGACTGAGGAGGAGAGACTGAGGAGGAGAGACTGAGGAGGAGAGACTGAGGAGGAGAGACTGAGGAGGAGGGACTGAGGAGGAGATTCTGAGGGGGAGAGACTGAGGAGGAGGGACTGAGGAGGAGGGACTGAGGAGGAGAGACTGAGGAGGAGATTCTGAGGAGGAGAGACTGAGGAGGAAAGACTGAGGAGGAGAGACTGAGGAGGAGAGACTGAGGAGGAGATTCTGAAGGGGAGAGACTGAGGAGGAGGGACTGAGGAGGAGATTCTGAGGAGGAGATTCTGAGGAGGAGATTCTGAGGGGGAGAGACTGAGGGGGAGGGACTGAGGAGGAGAGACTGAGGGGGAGAGACTGAGGAGGAGAGGCTGAGGAGGAGGGACTGAGGAGGAGATTCTGAGGGGGAGAGACTGAGGAGGAGGGACTGAGGAGGAGAGACTGAGGAGGAGATTCTGAGGGGGAGAGACTGAGGAGGAGAGGCTGAGGAGGAGGGACTGAGGAGGAGATTCTGAGGGGGAGAGACTGAGGAGGAGGGACTGAGGAGGAGAGACTGAGGAGGAGAGACTGAGGAGGAGGGACTGAGGAGGAGAGACTGACGAGGAGGGACTGAGGAGGAGAGACTGAGGAGGAGGACTGAGGAGGAGAGACTGAGGAGGAGGGACTGAGGAGGAGAGACTGAGGAGGAGAGACTGAGGAGGAGAAGCTGAGGAGGAGGGACTGAGGAGGAGAGACTGAGGAGGAGAGACTGAAGAGGAGAGACTGAGGAGGAGAAACTGAGGAGGAGGGACTGAGGAGGAGAGACTGAGGAGGAGAGACTGAGGAGGAGAGACTGAGGAGGAGAGACTGAGGAGGAGATTCTGAGGGGGAGAGACTGAGGAGGAGGGACTGAGGAGGGGAGACTGAGGAGGAGAAACTGAGGAGGAGGGACTGAGGAGGAGGGACTGAGGAGGAGAGACTGAGGAGGATATTCTGAGGAGGAGAGACTGAGGAGGAGAGACTGAGGAGGAGGGACTGAGTAGGAGGGACTGAGGAGGAGAGACTGAGGAGGAGGGACTGAGTAGGAGGGACTGAGGAGGAGAGACTGAGGGGGAGAGACTGAGGAGGAGGGACTGAGGAGGAGAGACTGAGGAGGAGAGACTGAGGAGGAGAGACTGAGGAGGGGAGACTGAGGAGGGGAGACTGAGGAGGAGAAACTGAGGAGGAGGGACTGAGGAGGAGGGACTGAGGAGGAGAGACTGAGGAGGATATTCTGAGGAGGAGAGACTGAGGAGGAGGGACTGAGGAGGAGAGACTGAGGAGGAGAGACTGAGGAGGATATTCTGAGGAGGAGAGACTGAGGAGGAGGGTCTGAGGAGGAGAGACTGACGAGGAGAGACTGAGGAGGAGAGACTGAGGAGGAGATTCTGAGGAGGAGAGACTGAGGAGGAGATTCTGAGGGGGAGAGACTGAGGAGGAGGGACTGAGGAGGAGGGACTGACGAGGAGGGACTGAGGAGGAGATTCTGAGGAGGAGAGACTGAGGAGGAGGGACTGAGGAGATTCTGAGGAGGAGAGACTGAGGAGGAGAAACTGAGGAGGAGAGACTGAGGAGGAGAGACTGAGGAGGAGAGACTGAGGAGGATATTCTGAGAAGGAGAAACTGAGGAGGAGAGACTGAGGAGGAGATTCTGAGGAGGAGGGACTGAGGAGGAGAGACTGAGGAGGAGAGACTGAGGAGGAGAGACTGAGGAGGAGATTCTGAGGGGGAGAGACTGAGGAGGAGGGACTGAGGAGGAGATTCTGAGGAGGAGAGACTGAGGAGGAGATTCTGAGGGGGAGAGACTGAGGAGGAGAGACTGAGGAGGAGGGACTGAGGAGGAGAATCTGAGGGGGAGAGACTGAGGAGGAGAGACTGAGGAGGAGGGACTGAGGGGGAGAGACTGAGGAGGAGAGACTGAGGAGGAGAGACTGAGGAGGAGGGACTGAGGAGGAGAGACTGAGGAGGAGGGACTGAGGAGGAGAGACTGAGGAGGAGAGACTGAGGAGGAGAGACTGAGGAGGAGAGACTGAGGAGGAGAGACTGAGGAGAAGAATCTGAGGGGGAGAGACTGAGGAGGAGAGACTGAGGAGGAGGGACTGAGGAGGAGAGACTGAGGAGGAGAGACTGAGTAGGAGGGACTGAGGAGGAGAGACTGAGGGGGAGAGACTGAGGAGGAGGGACTGAGGAGGAGAGACTGAGGAGGAGAGACTGAGGAGGATATTCTGAGGAGGAGAGACTGAGGAGGAGGGACTGAGGAGGAGAGACTGAGGAGGAGAGACTGAGGAGGAGATTCTGAGGAGGAGATTCTGAGGAGGAGAAACTGAGGAGGAGAGACTGAGGGGGAGAGACTGAGGAGGAGAGGCTTAGGAGGAGGGACTGAGGAGGAGAGACTGAGGAGGAGGGACTGAGGAGGAGACTCTGAGGGGGAGAGACTGAGGAGGAGATTCTGAGGAGGAGAGGCTGAGGAGGAGGGACTGAGGAGGAGAGACTGAGGAGGAGCGACTGAGGAGGAGAGACTGAGTAGGAGATTCTGGGGAGGAGAGACTGAGGAGGAGAGACTGAGGAGGAGAGACTGAGGAGGAGAGACTGAGGAGGAGAGACTGAGGAGGAGAGACTGAGGAGGAGGGACTGAGGAGGAGATTCTGAGGGGGAGAGACTGAGGAGGGGAGACTGAGGGGGAGAAACTGAGGAGGAGGGACTGAGGAGGAGGGACTGAGGAGGAGAGACTGAGGAGGATATTCTGAGGAGGAGAGACTGAGGAGGAGGGACTGAGGAGGAGAGACTGAGGAGGAGAGACTGAGGAGGAGATTCTGAGGAGGAGATTCTGAGGAGGAGAAACTGAGGGGGAGAGACTGAGGAGGAGAGACTGAGGAGGAGGGACTGAGGAGGAGAGACTGAGGAGGAGGGACTGAGGAGGAGAGACTGAGGAGGAGAGACTGAGGAGGAGAGACTGAGGAGGAGAGACTGAGGAGGAGAGACTGAGGAGAAGAATCTGAGGGGGAGAGACTGAGGAGGAGAGACTGAGGAGGAGGGACTGAGGAGGAGAGACTGAGGAGGAGAGACTGAGTAGGAGGGACTGAGGAGGAGAGACTGAGGGGGAGGGACTGAGGAGGAGGGACTGAGGAGGAGAGACTGAGGAGGAGAGACTGAGGAGGATATTCTGAGGAGGAGAGACTGAGGAGGAGGGACTGAGGAGGAGAGACTGAGGAGGAGAGACTGAGGAGGAGATTCTGAGGAGGAGATTCTGAGGAGGAGAAACTGAGGAGGAGAGACTGAGGGGGAGAGACTGAGGAGGAGAGGCTTAGGAGGAGGGACTGAGGAGGAGAGACTGAGGAGGAGGGACTGAGGAGGAGACTCTGAGGGGGAGAGACTGAGGAGGAGATTCTGAGGAGGAGAGGCTGAGGAGGAGGGACTGAGGAGGAGAGACTGAGGAGGAGCGACTGAGGAGGAGAGACTGAGTAGGAGATTCTGGGGAGGAGAGACTGAGGAGGAGAGACTGAGGAGGAGAGACTGAGGAGGAGAGACTGAGGAGGAGAGACTGAGGAGGAGGGACTGAGGAGGAGATTCTGAGGGGGAGAGACTGAGGAGGGGAGACTGAGGAGGAGAAACTGAGGAGGAGGGACTGAGGAGGAGGGACTGAGGAGGAGAGACTGAGGAGGATATTCTGAGGAGGAGAGACTGAGGAGGAGGGACTGAGGAGGAGAGACTGAGGAGGAGAGACTGAGGAGGAGATTCTGAGGAGGAGATTCTGAGGAGGAGAAACTGAGGAGGAGAGACTGAGGAGGAGGGACTGAGGAGGAGATTCTGAGGGGGAGAGACTGAGGAGGAGATTCTGAGGGGGAGAGACTGAGGAGGAGAGGCTGAGGAGGAGGGACTGAGGAGGAGAGACTGAGGAGGAGCGACTGAGGAGGAGAGACTGAGTAGGAGATTCTGGGGAGGAGAGACTGAGGAGGAGAGACTGAGGAGGAGAGACTGAGGAGGAGAGACTGAGGAGGAGAGACTGAGGAGGAGGGACTGAGGAGGAGATTCTGAGGGGGAGAGACTGAGGAGGAGGGACTGAGGAGGAGGGACTGAGGAGGAGAGACTGAGGAGGAGATTCTGAGGAGGAGAGACTGAGGAGGAGGGACTGAGGAGATTCTGAGGAGGAGAGACTGAGGAGGAGAAACTGAGGAGGAGATACTGAGGAGGAGAGACTGAGGAGGAGATTCTGAGGAGGAGAGACTGAGGAGGAAAGACTGAGGAGGAGAGACTGAGGAGGAGAGACTGAGGAGGAGATTCTGAAGGGGAGAGACTGAGGAGGAGGGACTGAGGAGGAGATTCTGAGGAGGAGATTCTGAGGAGGAGATTCTGAGGGGGAGAGACTGAGGGGGAGGGACTGAGGAGGAGAGACTGAGGGGGAGAGACTGAGGAGGAGAGGCTGAGGAGGAGGGACTGAGGAGGAGATTCTGAGGGGGAGAGACTGAGGAGGAGGGACTGAGGAGGAGAGACTGAGGAGGAGATTCTGAGGGGGAGAGACTGAGGAGGAGAGGCTGAGGAGGAGGGACTGAGGAGGAGATTCTGAGGGGGAGAGACTGAGGAGGAGGGACTGAGGAGGAGAGACTGAGGAGGAGAGACTGAGGAGGAGGGACTGAGGAGGAGAGACTGACGAGGAGGGACTGAGGAGGAGAGACTGAGGAGGAGGGACTGAGGAGGAGAGACTGAGGAGGAGGGACTGAGGAGGAGAGACTGAGGAGGAGAGACTGAGGAGGAGAAGCTGAGGAGGAGGGACTGAGGAGGAGAGACTGAGGAGGAGAGACTGAAGAGGAGAGACTGAGGAGGAGAAACTGAGGAGGAGGGACTGAGGAGGAGAGACTGAGGAGGAGAGACTGAGGAGGAGAGACTGAGGAGGAGAGACTGAGGAGGAGATTCTGAGGGGGAGAGACTGAGGAGGAGGGACTGAGGAGGGGAGACTGAGGAGGAGAAACTGAGGAGGAGGGACTGAGGAGGAGGGACTGAGGAGGAGAGACTGAGGAGGATATTCTGAGGAGGAGAGACTGAGGAGGAGAGACTGAGGAGGAGGGACTGAGTAGGAGGGACTGAGGAGGAGAGACTGAGGAGGAGGGACTGAGTAGGAGGGACTGAGGAGGAGAGACTGAGGGGGAGAGACTGAGGAGGAGGGACTGAGGAGGAGAGACTGAAGAGGAGAGACTGAGGAGGAGAGACTGAGGAGGGGAGACTGAGGAGGGGAGACTGAGGAGGGGAGACTGAGGAGGAGAAACTGAGGAGGAGGGACTGAGGAGGAGGGACTGAGGAGGAGAGACTGAGGAGGATATTCTGAGGAGGAGAGACTGAGGAGGAGGGACTGAAGAGGAGAGACTGAGGAGGAGAGACTGAGGAGGATATTCTGAGGAGGAGAGACTGAGGAGGAGGGACTGAGGAGGAGAGACTGACGAGGAGAGACTGAGGAGGAGAGACTGAGGAGGAGATTCTGAGGAGGAGAGACTGAGGAGGAGATTCTGAGGGGGAGAGACTGAGGAGGAGGGACTGAGGAGGAGGGACTGACGAGGAGGGACTGAGGAGGAGATTCTGAGGAGGAGAGACTGAGGAGGAGGGACTGAGGAGATTCTGAGGAGGAGAGACTGAGGAGGAGAAACTGAGGAGGAGAGACTGAGGAGGAGAGACTGAGGAGGAGAGACTGAGGAGGATATTCTGAGAAGGAGAAACTGAGGAGGAGAGACTGAGGAGGAGATTCTGAGGAGGAGGGACTGAGGAGGAGAGACTGAGGAGGAGAGACTGAGGAGGAGAGACTGAGGAGGAGATTCTGAGGGGGAGAGACTGAGGAGGAGGGACTGAGGAGGAGATTCTGAGGAGGAGAGACTGAGGAGGAGATTCTGAGGGGGAGAGACTGAGGAGGAGAGACTGAGGAGGAGGGACTGAGGAGGAGAATCTGAGGGGGAGAGACTGAGGAGGAGAGACTGAGGAGGAGGGACTGAGGGGGAGAGACTGAGGAGGAGAGACTGAGGAGGAGAGACTGAGGAGGAGGGACTGAGGAGGAGAGACTGAGGAGGAGGGACTGAGGAGGAGAGACTGAGGAGGAGAGACTGAGGAGGAGAGACTGAGGAGGAGAGACTGAGGAGGAGAATCTGAGGGGGAGAGACTGAGGAGGAGAGACTGAGGAGGAGGGACTGAGGAGGAGAGACTGAGGAGGAGAGACTGAGGAGGAGGGACTGAGGAGGAGAGACTGAGGAGGAGAGACTGAGGAGGAGAGACTGAGGAGGAGAGACTGAGGAGGAGAGACTGAGGAGGAGAGACTAAGGAGGAGACACTGAGGAGGAGAGGCTGAGGAGGAGAGACTGAGTAGGAGAGACTGAGGAGGAGAGACTGAGGAGGAGGGACTGAGAAGGAGAGACTGAGGAGGAGAGACTGAGGAGGAGGGACTGAGGAGGAGAGACTGAGGAGGAGAGACTGAGGAGGAGAGACTGAGGAGGAGAGACTGAGGAGGAGATTCTGAGGAGGAGATTCTGAGGAGGAGAGACTGAGGAGGAGAGACCGAGGAGGAGAGACTGAGGAGGAGGGACTGAGGAGGAGATTCTGAGGGGGAGAGACTGAGGAGGAGATTCTGAGGAGGAGAGACTGAGGAGGAGAGACTGAGGAGGAGAGACTGAGGAGGAGAGACTGAGGAGGAGATTTTGAGGAGGAGAGACTGAGGAGAAGAGACTGAGGAGGAGGGACTGAGGAGGAGATTCTGAGGAGGAGAGACTGAGGAGGAGGGACTGAGGAGGAGATTCTGAGGAGGAGATTCTGAGGAGGAGATTCTGAGGGGGAGAGACTGAGGAGGAGGGACTGAGGAGGAGGGACTGACGAGGAGGGACTGAGGAGGAGATTCTGAGGAGGAGAGACTGAGGAGGAGGGACTGAGGAGATTCTGAGGAGGAGAGACTGAGGAGGAGAAACTGAGGAGGAGAGACTGAGGAGGAGAGACTGAGGAGGAGAGACTGAGGAGGATATTCTGAGAAGGAGAAACTGAGGAGGAGAGACTGAGGAGGAGATTCTGAGGAGGAGGGACTGAGGAGGAGAGACTGAGGAGGAGAGACTGAGGAGGAGAGACTGAGGAGGAGATTCTGAGGGGGAGAGACTGAGGAGGAGGGACTGAGGAGGAGGGACTGAGGAGGAGAATCTGAGGGGGAGAGACTGAGGAGGAGAGACTGAGGAGGAGGGACTGAGGGGGAGAGACTGAGGAGGAGAGACTGAGGAGGAGAGACTGAGGAGGAGGGACTGAGGAGGAGAGACTGAGGAGGAGGGACTGAGGAGGAGAGACTGAGGAGGAGAGACTGAGGAGGAGAGACTGAGGAGGAGAATCTGAGGGGGAGAGACTGAGGAGGAGAGACTGAGGAGGAGGGACTGAGGAGGAGAGACTGAGGAGGAGAGACTGAGGAGGAGGGACTGAGGAGGAGAGACTGAGGAGGAGAGACTGAGGAGGAGAGACTGAGGAGGAGAGACTGAGGAGGAGAGACTGAGGAGGAGAGACTGAGGAGGAGAGACTAAGGAGGAGACACTGAGGAGGAGAGGCTGAGGAGGAGAGACTGAGTAGGAGAGACTGAGGAGGAGAGACTGAGGAGGAGGGACTGAGGAGGAGAGACTGAGGAGGAGAGACTGAGGAGGAGGGACTGAGGAGGAGAGACTGAGGAGGAGAGACTGAGGAGGAGAGACTGAGGAGGAGAGACTGAGGAGGAGATTCTGAGGAGGAGATTCTGAGGAGAGACTGAGGAGGAGAGACTGAGGAGGAGAGACTGAGGAGGAGGGACTGAGGAGGAGATTCTGAGGGGGAGAGACTGAGGAGGAGATTCTGAGGAGGAGAGACTGAGGAGGAGAGACTGAGGAGGAGAGACTGAGGAGGAGAGACTGAGGAGGAGATTCTGAGGAGGAGAGACTGAGGAGAAGAGACTGAGGAGGAGGGACTGAGGAGGAGATTCTGAGGAGGAGAGACTGAGGAGGAGGGACTGAGGAGGAGATTCTGAGGAGGAGATTCTGAGGAGGAGAGACTGAGGAGGAGAGACTGAGGAGGAGAGACTGAGGAGGAGAGACTGAGGAGGAGGGACTGAGGAGGAGATTCTGAGGGGGAGAGACTGAGGAGGAGATTCTGAGGAGGAGATTCTGAGGAGGAGAGACTGAGGAGGAGAGACTGAGGAGGAGATTCTGAGGAGGAGAGACTGAGGAGGAGAGGCTGAGGAGGAGATTCTGAGGAGGAGAGACTGAGGAGGAGATTCTGAGGGGGAGAGACTGAGGGGGAGGGGCTGAGGAGGAGATTCTGAGGGGGAGAGACTGAGGAGGAGGGACTGAGGGGGAGAGACTGAGGAGGAGGGACTGAGGAGGAGAGACTGAGGAGGAGAGACTGAGGAGGAGAGACTGAGGAGGAGAGACTGAGGAGGAGAAACTGAGGAGGAGAGACTGAGGAGGAGAGACTGAGGAGGAGATTCTGAGGGGAAGGGACTGAGGAGGAGAGACTGAGGAGGAGAGACTGAGGAGGAGAAACTGAGGAGGAGGGACTGAGGAGGAGAGACTGAGGAGGAGAGACTGAGGAGGAGAGACTGAGGAGGAGAGGCTGAGGAGGAGAGACTGAGGAGGAGGGACTGAGGAGGAGGGACTGAGGAGGAGAGACTGAGGAGGAGAGACTGAGGAGGAGAGACTGAGGAAGAGAGACCGAGGAGGAGATTCCGAGGGGGAGGGACTGAGGAGGAGAGACTGAGGAGGAGAGACTGTTGAGGAGATTCTGAGGAGGAGAGACTGAGGAGGAGGTACTGAGGAGGAGATTCTGAGGAGGAGATTATGAGGAGGAGAGACTGAGGAGGAGAGACTGAGGAGGAGAGACTGAGGAGGAGAGACTGAGGAGGAGGGACTGAGGAGGAGAGACTGAGGAGGAGATTCTGAGGAGGAGAGACTGAGGAGGAGAGACTGAGGAGGAGAAACTGAGTAGGAGAGACTGAGGAGGAGATTCTGAGGAGGAGAGATTGAGGAGGAGAGGCTGAGGAGGAGGGACTGAGGAGGAGAGACTGAGGAGGAGAGACTGAGGAGGAGAGGCTGAGGAGGAGGGACTGAGAAGGAGAGACTGAGGAGGAAAGACTGAGGAGGAGGGACTGAGGAGGAGAGACTGAGGAGGAGAGACTGAGGAGGAGAGACTGAGGAGGAGGGACTGAGGAGGAGAGACTGAGGAGGAGAGACTGAGGAGGAGGGACTGAGGAGGAGAGACTGAGGAGGAGAGACTGAGGAGGAGAAACTGAGGAGGAGAGACTGAGGAGGAGAGACTGAGGAGGAGAGACTGAGGAGGAGAGACTGAGGAGGAGATTCTGAGGGGGAGAGACTGAGGAGGAGGGACTGAGGAGGAGAGACTGAGGAGGAGAGACTGAGGAGGAGAAACTGAGGAGGAGGGACTGAGGAGGAGATTCTGAGGGGGAGAGACTGAGGAGGAGAAGCCGAGGAGGAGGGACTGAGGAGGAGAGACTGAGGAGGAGAGACTGAAGAGGAGAGACTGAGGAGGAGAAACTGAGGAGGAGGGACTGAGGAGGAGAGACTGAGGAGGAGAGACTGAGGAGGAGAGACTGAGGAGGAGGGACTGAGGAGGAGATTCTGAGGGGGAGAGACTGAGGAGGAGGGACTGAGGAGGAGAGACTGAGGAGGAGAGACTGAGGAGGAGAAACTGAGGAGGAGGGACTGAGGAGGAGGGACTGAGGAGGAGATTCTGAGGGGGAGAGACTGAGGAGGAGAAGCTGAGGAGGAGGGACTGAGGAGGAGAGACTGAGGAGGAGAGACTGAGGAGGAGAGACTGAGGAGGAGATTCTGGGGAGGAGAGACTGAGGAGGAGATTCTGAGGGGGAGAGACTGAGGAGGAGAGGCTGAGGAGGAAGGACTGAGGAGGAGAGACTGAGGAGGAGGGACTGAGGAGGAGAGACTGAGGAGGAGGGACTGAGGAGGAGAGACTGAGGAGGAGAGACTGAGGAGGAGAGACTGAGGAGGAGAGATTGAGGAGGAGAGATTGAGGAGGAGAGACTGAGGAGGAGAGACTGAGGAGGAGGGACTGAGGAGGAGATTCTGAGGAGGAGAGACTGAAGAGGAGAGACTGAGGAGGAGATTCTGAGGGGGAGAGACTGAGGAGGAGGGACTGAGGAGGAGATTCTGAGGAGGAGAGACTGAGGAGGAGAGACTGAAGAGGAGAGACTGAGGAGGAGAAACTGAGGAGGAGGGACTGAGGAGGAGAGACTGAGGAGGAGAGACTGAGGAGGAGAGACTGAGGAGGAGAGACTGAGGAGGAGAGACTGAGGAGGAGATTCTGAGGGGGAGAGACTGAGGAGGAGGGACTGAGGAGGAGAGACTGAGGAGGAGAGACTGAGGAGGAGAAACTGAGGAGGAGGGACTGAGGAGGAGATTCTGAGGGGGAGAGACTGAGGAGGAGAAGCTGAGGAGGAGGGACTGAGGAGGAGAGACTGAGGAGGAGAGACTGAAGAGGAGAGACTGAGGAGGAGAAACTGAGGAGGAGGGACTGAGGAGGAGAGACTGAGGAGGAAAGACTGAGGAGGAGAGACTGAGGAGGAGAGACTGAGGAGGAGATTCTGAGGGGGAGAGACTGAGGAGGAGGGACTGAGGAGGGGAGACTGAGGAGGAGAAACTGAGGAGGAGGGACTGAGGAGGAGGGACTGAGGAGGAGAGACTGAGGAGGATATTCTGAGGAGGAGAGACTGAGGAGGAGGGACTGAGTAGGAGGGACTGAGGAGGAGAGACTGAGGAGGAGGGACTGAGTAGGAGGGACTGAGGAGGAGAGACTGAGGAGGAGGGACTGAGGAGGAGAGACTGAGGAGGAGAGACTGAGGAGGGTATTCTGAGGAGGAGAGACTGAGGAGGAGGGACTGAGGAGGAGAGACTGAGGAGGAGAGACTGAGGAGGAGATTCTGAGGAGGAGATTCTGAGGAGGAGAAACTGAGGAGGAGAGACTGAGGGGGAGAGACTGAGGAGGAGAGGCTTAGGAGGAGGGACTGAGGAGGAGAGACTGAGGAGGAGGGACTGAGGAGGAGACTCTGAGGGGGAGAGACTGAGGAGGAGATTCTGAGGAGGAGAGGCTGAGGAGGAGGGACTGAGGAGGAGAGACTGAGGAGGAGCGACTGAGGAGGAGAGACTGAGTAGGAGATTCTGGGGAGGAGAGACTGAGGAGGAGAGACTGAGGAGGAGAGACTGAGGAGGAGAGACTGAGGAGGAGAGACTGAGGAGGAGAGACTGAGGAGGAGGGACTGAGGAGGAGATTCTGAGGGGGAGAGACTGAGGAGGGGAGACTGAGGAGGAGAAACTGAGGAGGAGGGACTGAGGAGGAGGGACTGAGGAGGAGAGACTGAGGAGGATATTCTGAGGAGGAGAGACTGAGGAGGAGGGACTGAGGAGGAGAGACTGAGGAGGAGAGACTGAGGAGGAGATTCTGAGGAGGAGATTCTGAGGAGGAGAAACTGAGGAGGAGAGACTGAGGAGGAGGGACTGAGGAGGAGATTCTGAGGGGGAGAGACTGAGGAGGAGGGACTGAGGAGGAGATTCTGAGGGGGAGAGACTGAGGAGGAGAGGCTGAGGAGGAGGGACTGAGGAGGAGAGACTGAGGAGGAGCGACTGAGGAGGAGAGACTGAGTAGGAGATTCTGGGGAGGAGAGACTGAGGAGGAGAGACTGAGGAGGAGAGACTGAGGAGGAGAGACTGAGGAGGAGAGACTGAGGAGGAGGGACTGAGGAGGAGATTCTGAGGGGGAGAGACTGAGGAGGAGGGACTGAGGAGGAGGGACTGAGGAGGAGAGACTGAGGAGGAGATTCTGAGGAGGAGAGACTGAGGAGGAGGGACTGAGGAGATTCTGAGGAGGAGAGACTGAGGAGGAGAAACTGAGGAGGAGATACTGAGGAGGAGAGACTGAGGAGGAGATTCTGAGGAGGAGAGACTGAGGAGGAAAGACTGAGGAGGAGAGACTGATTAGGAGAGACTGAGGAGGAGATTCTGAGGAGGAGATTCTGAGGGGGAGAGACTGAGGAGGAGGGACTGAGGAGGAGATTCTGAGGAGGAGAGACTGAGGAGGAGATTCTGAGGAGGAGATTCTGAGGGGGAGAGACTGAGGGGGAGGGACTGAGGAGGAGAGACTGAGGGGGAGAGACTGAGGAGGAGAGGCTGAGGAGGAGGGACTGAGGAGGAGATTCTGAGGGGGAGAGACTGAGGAGGAGGGACTGAGGAGGAGAGACTGAGGAGGAGATTCTGAGGGGGAGAGACTGAGGAGGAGAGGCTGAGGAGGAGGGACTGAGGAGGAGATTCTGAGGGGGAGAGACTGAGGAGGAGGGACTGAGGAGGAGAGACTGAGGGGGAGAGACTGAGGAGGAGGGACTGAGGAGGAGAGACTGACGAGGAGGGACTGAGGAGGAGAGACTGAGGAGGAGGGACTGAGGAGGAGAGACTGAGGAGGAGGGACTGAGGAGGAGAGACTGAGGAGGAGAGACTGAGGAGGAGAGACTGAGGAGGAGAGACTGAGGAGGAGGGACTGAGGAGGAGAGACTGAGGAGGAGAGACTGAGGAGGAGGGACTGAGGAGGAGAGACTGAGGAGGAGAGACTGAGGAGGAGAGACTGAAGAGGAGAGACTGAGGAGGAGAAACTGAGGAGGAGGGACTGAGGAGGAGAGACTGAGGAGGAGAGACTGAGGAGGAGAGACTGAGGAGGAGATTCTGACGGGGAGAGACTGAGGAGGAGGGACTGAGGAGGAGAGACTGAGGAGGAGAGACTGAGGAGGAGAAACTGAGGAGGAGAGACTGAGGAGGAGATTCTGAGGGGGAGAGACTGAGGAGGAGAAGCTGAGGAGGAGGGACTGAGGAGGAGAGACTGAGGAGGAGAGACTGAAGAGGAGAGACTGAGGAGGAGAAACTGAGGAGGAGGGACTGAGGAGGAGGGACTGAGGAGGAGAGACTGAGGAGGAGAGACTGAGGAGGAGAAACTGAGGAGGAGGGACTGAGGAGGAGAGACTGAGGAGGAGAGACTGAGGAGGAGAGACTGAGGAGGAGAGATTGAGGAGGAGAGATTGAGGAGGAGAGATTGAGGAGGAGAGACTGAGGAGGAGGGACTGAGGAGGAGATTCTGAGGGGGAGAGACTGAGGAGGAGGGACTGAGGAGGAGGGACTGAGGAGGAGAGAGTGAGGAGGAGAGACTGAGGAGAAGATTCTGAGGGGGAGAGACTGAGGAGGGACTGAGGAGGAGATTCTGAGGAGGAGAGACTGAGGAGGAGATTCTGAGGGGGAGAGACTGAGGAGGAGGGACTGAGGAGGAGATTCTGAGGGGGAGAGACTGAGGAGGAGAGACTGAGGAGGAGGGACTGAGGAGGAGAGCCTGAGGGGGAGTGACTGAGGAGGAGGGACTGAGGAGGAGAGACTGAGGAGGAGAGACTGAGGAGGAGGGACTGAGGAGGAGGGACTGAGGAGGAGAGACTGTGGAGGAGAGACTGAGGAGGAGAGCCTGAGGAGGAAAGACTGAAGAGGAGGGACTGAGGAGGAGAGACTGAGGAGGAGAGACTGAGGAGGAGGGACTGAGGAGGAGAGACTGAGGAGGAGAGACTGAGGAGGAGAGACTGAGGAGGAGAGACTGAGGAGGAGAAACTGAGGAGGAGGGACTGAGGAGGAGAGACTGAGGAGGAGAGACTGAGGAGGAGAGACTGAGGAGGAGAGACTCAGGAGGAGAGACTGAGGAGGAGATTCTGAGGGGGAGAGACTGAGGAGGAGGGACTGAGGAGGAGAGACTGAGGAGGAGAGACTGAGGAGGAGAGACTGAGGAGGAGGGACTGAGGAGGAGGGACTGAGGAGGAGAGACTGAGGAGGAGGGACTGAGGAGGAGATTCTGAGGAGGAGATTCTGAGGGGGAGAGACTGAGGAGGAGGGACTGAGGAGGAGGGACTGAGGAGGAGAGACTGAGGAGGAGAGACTGAGGAGGAGAGACTGAGGAGGAGGGACTGAGGAGGAGGGACTGAGGAGATTCTGAGGAGGAGAGACTGAGGAGGAGAAACTGAGGAGGAGAGACTGAGGAGGAGAGACTGAGGAGGAGAGACTGAGGAGGAGAAACTGAGGAGGAGGGACTGAGGAGGAGATTCTGAGGGGGGGAGACTGAGGAGGAGAAGCTGAGGAGGAGGGACTGAGGAGGAGAGACTGAGGAGGAGAGACTGAAGAGGAGAGACTGAGGAGGAGAAACTGAGGAGGAGGGACTGAGGAGGAGAGACTGAGGAGGAGAGACTGAGGAGGAGAGACTGAGGAGGAGAGACTGAGGAGGAGATTCTGAGGGGGAGAGACTGAGGAGGAGGGACTGAGGAGGGGAGACTGAGGAGGAGAAACTGAGGAGGAGGGACTGAGGAGGAGGGACTGAGGAGGAGAGACTGAGGAGGATATTCTGAGGAGGAGAGACTGAGGAGGAGAGACTGAGGAGGAGGGACTGAGTAGGAGGGACTGAGGAGGAGATTCTGAGGAGGAGAGGCTGAGGAGGAGGGACTGAGGAGGAGAGACTGAGGAGGAGCGACTGAGGAGGAGAGACTGAGTAGGAGATTCTGGGGAGGAGAGACTGAGGAGGAGAGACTGAGGAGGAGAGACTGAGGAGGAGAGACTGAGGAGGAGAGACTGAGGAGGAGAGACTGAGGAGGAGGGACTGAGGAGGAGATTCTGAGGGGGAGAGACTGAGGAGGGGAGACTGAGGAGGAGAAACTGAGGAGGAGGGACTGAGGAGGAGGGACTGAGGAGGAGAGACTGAGGAGGATATTCTGAGGAGGAGAGACTGAGGAGGAGGGACTGAGGAGGAGAGACTGAGGAGGAGAGACTGAGGAGGAGATTCTGAGGAGGAGATTCTGAGGAGGAGAAACTGAGGAGGAGAGACTGAGGAGGAGGGACTGAGGAGGAGATTCTGAGGGGGAGAGACTGAGGAGGAGGGACTGAGGAGGAGATTCTGAGGGGGAGAGACTGAGGAGGAGATTCTGAGGGGGAGAGACTGAGGAGGAGAGGCTGAGGAGGAGGGACTGAGGAGGAGAGACTGAGGAGGAGCGACTGAGGAGGAGAGACTGAGTAGGAGATTCTGGGGAGGAGAGACTGAGGAGGAGAGACTGAGGAGGAGAGACTGAGGAGGAGAGACTGAGGAGGAGAGACTGAGGAGGAGGGACTGAGGAGGAGATTCTGAGGGGGAGAGACTGAGGAGGAGGGACTGAGGAGGAGGGACTGAGGAGGAGAGCCTGAGGAGGAGATTCTGAGGAGGAGAGACTGAGGAGGAGGGACTGAGGAGATTCTGAGGAGGAGAGACTGAGGAGGAGAAACTGAGGAGGAGATACTGAGGAGGAGAGACTGAGGAGGAGATTCTGAGGAGGAGAGACTGAGGAGGAAAGACTGAGGAGGAGAGACTGAGGAGGAGATTCTGAGGAGGAGATTCTGAGGGGGAGAGACTGAGGAGGAGGGACTGAGGAGGAGATTCTGAGGAGGAGAGACTGAGGAGGAGATTCTGAGGAGGAGATTCTGAGGGGGAGAGACTGAGGGGGAGGGACTGAGGAGGAGAGACTGAGGGGGAGAGACTGAGGAGGAGAGGCTGAGGAGGAGGGACTGAGGAGGAGATTCTGAGGGGGAGAGACTGAGGAGGAGGGACTGAGGAGGAGAGACTGAGGAGGAGATTCTGAGGGGGAGAGACTGAGGAGGAGAGGCTGAGGAGGAGGGACTGAGGAGGAGATTCTGAGGGGGAGAGACTGAGGAGGAGGGACTGAGGAGGAGAGACTGAGGGGGAGAGACTGAGGAGGAGGGACTGAGGAGGAGAGACTGACGAGGAGGGACTGAGGAGGAGAGACTGAGGAGGAGGGACTGAGGAGGAGAGACTGAGGAGGAGGGACTGAGGAGGAGAGACTGAGGAGGAGAGACTGAGGAGGAGAGACTGAGGAGGAGAGACTGAGGAGGAGGGACTGAGGAGGAGAGACTGAGGAGGAGAGACTGAGGAGGAGGGACTGAGGAGGAGAGACTGAGGAGGAGAGACTGAGGAGGAGAGACTGAAGAGGAGAGACTGAGGAGGAGAAACTGAGGAGGAGGGACTGAGGAGGAGAGACTGAGGAGGAGAGACTGAGGAGGAGATTCTGACGGGGAGAGACTGAGGAGGAGGGACTGAGGAGGAGAGACTGAGGAGGAGAGACTGAGGAGGAGAAACTGAGGAGGAGAGACTGAGGAGGAGATTCTGAGGGGGAGAGACTGAGGAGGAGAAGCTGAGGAGGAGGGACTGAGGAGGAGAGACTGAGGAGGAGAGACTGAAGAGGAGAGACTGAGGAGGAGAAACTGAGGAGGAGGGACTGAGGAGGAGGGACTGAGGAGGAGAGACTGAGGAGGAGAAACTGAGGAGGAGGGACTGAGGAGGAGAGACTGAGGAGGAGAGACTGAGGAGGAGAGACTGAGGAGGAGAGATTGAGGAGGAGAGATTGAGGAGGAGAGATTGAGGAGGAGAGACTGAGGAGGAGGGACTGAGGAGGAGATTCTGAGGGGGAGAGACTGAGGAGGAGGGACTGAGGAGGAGGGACTGAGGAGGAGAGAGTGAGGAGGAGAGACTGAGGAGAAGATTCTGAGGGGGAGAGACTGAGGAGGGACTGAGGAGGAGATTCTGAGGAGGAGAGACTGAGGAGGAGATTCTGAGGGGGAGAGACTGAGGAGGAGGGACTGAGGAGGAGATTCTGAGGGGGAGAGACTGAGGAGGAGAGACTGAGGAGGAGGGACTGAGGAGGAGAGCCTGAGGGGGAGTGACTGAGGAGGAGGGACTGAGGAGGAGAGACTGAGGAGGAGAGACTGAGGAGGAGGGACTGAGGAGGAGAGACTGTGGAGGAGAGACTGAGGAGGAGAGCCTGAGGAGGAAAGACTGAAGAGGAGGGACTGAGGAGGAGAGACTGAGGAGGAGAGACTGAGGAGGAGGGACTGAGGAGGAGAGACTGAGGAGGAGAGACTGAGGAGGAGAGACTGAGGAGGAGAGACTGAGGAGGAGAAACTGAGGAGGAGGGACTGAGGAGGAGAGACTGAGGAGGAGAGACTGAGGAGGAGAGACTGAGGAGGAGAGACTCAGGAGGAGAGACTGAGGAGGAGATTCTGAGGGGGAGAGACTGAGGAGGAGGGACTGAGGAGGAGAGACTGAGGAGGAGAGACTGAGGAGGAGGGACTGAGGAGGAGGGACTGAGGAGGAGAGACTGAGGAGGAGGGACTGAGGAGGAGATTCTGAGGAGGAGATTCTGAGGGGGAGAGACTGAGGAGGAGGGACTGAGGAGGAGGGACTGAGGAGGAGAGACTGAGGAGGAGAGACTGAGGAGGAGAGACTGAGGAGGAGGGACTGAGGAGGAGGGACTGAGGAGATTCTGAGGAGGAGAGACTGAGGAGGAGAAACTGAGGAGGAGAGACTGAGGAGGAGAGACTGAGGAGGAGAGACTGAGGAGGAGAAACTGAGGAGGAGGGACTGAGGAGGAGATTCTGAGGGGGGGAGACTGAGGAGAAGCTGAGGAGGAGGGACTGAGGAGGAGAGACTGAGGAGGAGAGACTGAAGAGGAGAGACTGAGGAGGAGAAACTGAGGAGGAGGGACTGAGGAGGAGAGACTGAGGAGGAGAGACTGAGGAGGAGAGACTGAGGAGGAGAGACTGAGGAGGAGATTCTGAGGGGGAGAGACTGAGGAGGAGGGACTGAGGAGGGGAGACTGAGGAGGAGAAACTGAGGAGGAGGGACTGAGGAGGAGGGACTGAGGAGGAGAGACTGAGGAGGATATTCTGAGGAGGAGAGACTGAGGAGGAGAGACTGAGGAGGAGGGACTGAGTAGGAGGGACTGAGGAGGAGAGACTGAGGAGGAGGGACTGAGTAGGAGGGACTGAGGAGGAGAGACTGAGGGGGAGAGACTGAGGAGGAGGGACTGAGGAGGAGAGACTGAGGAGGAGAGACTGAGGAGGAGAGACTGAGGAGGGGAGACTGAGGAGGGGAGACTGAGGAGGAGAAACTGAGGAGGAGGGACTGAGGAGGAGGGACTGAGGAGGAGAGACTGAGGAGGATATTCTGAGGAGGAGAGACTGAGGAGGAGGGACTGAGGAGGAGAGACTGAGGAGGAGAGACTGAGGAGGATATTCTGAGGAGGAGAGACTGAGGAGGAGGGACTGAGGAGGAGAGACTGAGGAGGAGAGACTGAGGAGGAGATTCTGAGGAGGAGATTCTGAGGAGGAGAAACTGAGGAGGAGAGACTGAGGGGGAGAGACTGAGGAGGAGAGGCTTAGGAGGAGGGACTAAGGAGGAGAGACTGAGGAGGAGGGACTGAGGAGGAGACTCTGAGGGGGAGAGACTGAGGAGGAGATTCTGAGGAGGAGAGGCTGAGGAGGAGGGACTGAGGAGGAGAGACTGAGGAGGAGCGACTGAGGAGGAGAGACTGAGTAGGAGATTCTGGGGAGGAGAGACTGAGGAGGAGAGACTGAGGAGGAGAGACTGAGGAGGAGAGACTGAGGAGGAGAGACTGAGGAGGAGAGACTGAGGAGGAGGGACTGAGGAGGAGATTCTGAGGGGGAGAGACTGAGGAGGGGAGACTGAGGAGGAGAAACTGAGGAGGAGGGACTGAGGAGGAGGGACTGAGGAGGAGAGACTGAGGAGGATATTCTGAGGAGGAGAGACTGAGGAGGAGGGACTGAGGAGGAGAGACTGAGGAGGAGAGACTGAGGAGGATATTCTGAGGAGGAGAGACTGAGGAGGAGGGACTGAGGAGGAGAGACTGAGGAGGAGAGACTGAGGAGGAGATTCTGAGGAGGAGATTCTGAGGAGGAGAAACTGAGGAGGAGAGACTGAGGAGGAGAGACTGAGGAGGAGATTCTGAGGGGGAGAGACTGAGGAGGAGATTCTGAGGGGGAGAGACTGAGGAGGAGAGGCTGAGGAGGAGGGACTGAGGAGGAGAGACTGAGGAGGAGCGACTGAGGAGGAGAGACTGAGTAGGAGATTCTGGGGAGGAGAGACTGAGGAGGAGAGACTGAGGAGGAGAGACTGAGGAGGAGAGACTGAGGAGGAGAGACTGAGGAGGAGAGACTGAGGAGGAGGGACTGAGGAGGAGATTCTGAGGGGGAGAGACTGAGGAGGAGAGAGTGAGGAGGAGAGACTGAGGAGGAGGGACTGAGGAGGAGATTCTGAGGGGGAGAGACTGAGGAGGAGGGACTGAGGAGGAGGGACTGAGGAGGAGAGACTGAGGAGGAGAGACTGAGGAGGAGATTCTGAGGAGGAGAGACTGAGGAGGAGAAACTGAGGAGGAGATACTGAGGAGGAGAGACTGAGGAGGAGATTCTGAGGAGGAGAGACTGAGGAGGAGGGACTGAGGAGGAGATTCTGAGGAGGAGATTCTGAGGAGGAGAGACTGAGGAGGAGATTCTGAGGAGGAGATTCTGAGGGGGAGAGACTGAGGAGGAGGGACTGAGGAGGAGAGACTGAGGGGGAGAGACTGAGGAGGAGGGACTGAGGAGGAGAGACTGAGGAGGAGAGACTGAGGAGGAGAGACTGAGGAGGAGGGACTGAGGAGGAGAGACTGAGGAGGAGAGACTGAGGAGGAGGGACTGAGGAGGAGAGACTGAGGAGGAGAGACTGAGGAGGAGAGACTGAAGAGGAGAGACTGAGGAGGAGAAACTGAGGAGGAGGGACTGAGGAGGAGAGACTGAGGAGGAGAGACTGAGGAGGAGATTCTGACGGGGAGAGACTGAGGAGGAGGGACTGAGGAGGAGAGACTGAGGAGGAGAGACTGAGGAGGAGAGACTGAGGAGGAGAAACTGAGGAGGAGAGACTGAGGAGGAGATTCTGAGGGGGAGAGACTGAGGAGGAGAAGCTGAGGAGGAGGGACTGAGGAGGAGAGACTGAGGAGGAGAGACTGAAGAGGAGAGACTGAGGAGGAGAAACTGAGGAGGATGGACTGAGGAGGAGGGACTGAGGAGGAGAGACTGAGGAGGAGAGACTGAGGAGGAGAAACTGAGGAGGAGGGACTGAGGAGGAGAGACTGAGGAGGAGAGACTGAGGAGGAAAGACTGAAGAGGAGGGACTGAGGAGGAGAGACTGAGGAGGAGAGACTGAGGAGGAGAGACTGAGGAGGAGAGACAGAGGAGGAGAAACTGAGGAGGAGGGACTGAGGAGGAGAGACTGAGGAGGAGAGACTGAGGAGGAGAGACTCAGGAGGAGAGACTGAGGAGGAGATTCTGAGGGGGAGAGACTGAGGAGGAGGGACTGAGGAGGAGGGACTGAGGAGGAGGGACTGAGGAGGAGAGACTGAGGAGGAGGGACTGAGGAGGAGATTCTGAGGAGGAGAGACTGAGGAGGAGATTCTGAGGGGGAGAGACTGAGGAGGAGGGACTGAGGAGGAGAGACTGAGGAGGAGAGACTGAGGAGGAGAGACTGAGGAGGAGGGACTGAGGAGATTCTGAGGAGGAGAGACTGAGGAGGAGAAACTGAGGAGGAGAGACTGAGGAGGAGAGACTGAGGAGGAGATTCTGAGGAGGAGAAACTGAGGAAGATAGACTGAGGAGGAGAGACTGAGGAGGAGATTCTGAGGAGGAGGGACTGAGGAGGAGAGACTGAGGAGGAGAAACTGAGGAGGAGAGACTGAGGAGGAGAGACTGAGGAGGAGATTCTGAGGGGGAGAGACTGAGGAGGAGGGACTGAGGAGGAGAGACTGAGGAGGAGAGACTGAGGAGGAGAGACTGAGGAGGAGGAACTGAGGAGGAGGGACTGAGGAGGAGAGACTGAGGAGGAGGGACTGAGGAGGATATTCTGAGGAGGAGAGACTGAGGAGGAGGGACTGAGGAGGAGAGACTGAGGAGGAGAGACTGAGGAGGATATTCTGAGGAGGAGAGACTGAGGAGGAGGGACTGAGGAGGAGAGACTGAGGAGGAGAGACTGAGGAGGAGATTCTGAGGAGGAGAGTCTGAGGAGGAGAAACTGAGGAGGAGAGACTGAGGGGGAGAGACTGAGGAGGAGAGGCTTAGGAGGAGGGACTAAGGAGGAGAGACTGAGGAGGAGGGACTGAGGAGGAGACTCTGAGGGGGAGAAACTGAGGAGGAGATTCTGAGGAGGAGAGGCTGAGGAGGAGGGACTGAGGAGGAGAGACTGAGGAGGAGCGACTGAGGAGGAGAGACTGAGTAGGAGATTCTGGGGAGGAGAGACTGAGGAGGAGAGACTGAGGAGGAGAGACTGAGGAGGAGAGACTGAGGAGGAGGGACTGAGGAGGAGATTCTGAGGGGGAGAGACTGAGGAGGGGAGACTGAGGAGGAGAAACTGAGGAGGAGGGACTGAGGAGGAGGGACTGAGGAGGAGAGACTGAGGAGGATATTCTGAGGAGGAGAGACTGAGGAGGAGGGACTGAGGAGGAGAGACTGAGGAGGAGAGACTGAGGAGGATATTCTGAGGAGGAGAGACTGAGGAGGAGGGACTGAGGAGGAGGGACTGAGGAGGAGAGACTGAGGAGGAGAGACTGAGGAGGAGATTCTGAGGAGGAGAAACTGAGGAGGAGAGACTGAGGAGGAGGGACTGAGGAGGAGATTCTGAGGGGGAGAGACTGAGGAGGAGATTCTGAGGGGGAGAGACTGAGGAGGAGAGACTGAGGAGGAGCGACTGAGGAGGAGAGACTGAGTAGGAGATTCTGGGGAGGAGAGACTGAGGAGGAGAGACTGAGGAGGAGAGACTGAGGAGGAGAGACTGAGGAGGAGAGACTGAGGAGGAGGGACTGAGGAGGAGATTCTGAGGGGGAGAGACTGAGGAGGAGAGACTGAGGAGGAGAGACTGAGGAGGAGGGACTGAGGAGGAGATTCTGAGGGGGAGAGACTGAGGAGGAGGGACTGAGGAGGAGGGACTGAGGAGGAGAGACTGAGGAGGAGATTCTGAGGAGGAGAGACTGAGGAGGAGGGACTGAGGAGATTCTGAGGAGGAGAGACTGAGGAGGAGAAACTGAGGAGGAGATACTGAGGAGGAGAGACTGAGGAGGAGATTCTGAGGGGGAGAGACTGAGGAGGAGGGACTGAGGAGGAGATTCTGAGGAGGAGAGACTGAGGAGGAGATTCTGAGGAGGAGATTCTGAGGGGGAGAGACTGAGGAGGAGGGACTGAGGAGGAGAGACTGAGGGGGAGAGACTGAGGAGGAGAGGCTGAGGAGGAGGGACTGAGGAGGAGATTCTGAGGGGGAGAGACTGAGGAGGAGGGACTGAGGAGGAGAGACTGAGGAGGAGATTCTGAGGGGGAGAGACTGAGGAGGAGAGGCTGAGGAGGAGAGACTGAGGAGGAGAGACTGAGGAGGAGAGACTGAGGAGGAGAAACTGAGGAGGAGGGACTGAGGAGGAGAGACTGAGGAGGAGAGACTGAGGAGGAGAGACTGAGGAGGAGAGACTGAGGAGGAGGGACTGAGGAGGAGAGACTGAGGAGGAGAGACTGAGGAGGAGGGACTGAGGAGGAGAGACTGAGGAGGAGAGACTGAGGAGGAGAGACTGAGGAGGAGAAACTGAGGAGGAGAAACTGAGGAGGAGGGACTGAGGAGGAGAGACTGAGGAGGAGAGACTGAGGAGGAGAGACTGAGGAGGAGATTCTGACGGGGAGAGACTGAGGAGGAGGGACTGAGGAGGAGAGACTGAGGAGGAGAGACTGAGGAGGAGAAACTGAGGAGGAGAGACTGAGGAGGAGATTCTAAGGGGGAGAGACTGAGGAGGAGAAGCTGAGGAGGAGGGACTGAGGAGGAGAGACTGAGGAGGAGAGACTGAAGAGGAGAGACTGAGGAGGAGAAACTGAGGAGGAGGGACTGAGGAGGAGGGACTGAGGAGGAGAGACTGAGGAGGAGAGACTGAGGAGGAGAAACTGAGGAGGAGGGACTGAGGAGGAGATTCTGAGGGGGAGAGACTGAGGAGGAGAAGCTGAGGAGGAGGGACTGAGGAGGAGAGACTGAAGAGGAGAGACTGAGGAGGAGAGACTGAGGAGGAGAGACTGAGGAGGAGATTCTGGGGAGGAGAGACTGAGGAGGAGATTCTGAGGGGGAGAGACTGAGGAGGAGAGGCTGAGGAGGAGGGACTGAGGAGGAGAGACTGAGGAGGAGGGACTGAGGAGGAGAGACTGAGGAGGAGGGACTGAGGAGGAGAGACTGAGGAGGAGAGACTGAGGAGGAGAGACTGAGGAGGAGAGACTGAGGAGGAGAGATTGAGGAGGAGAGATTGAGGAGGAGAGACTGAGGAGGAGGGACTGAGGAGGAGATTCTGAGGGGGAGAGACTGAGGAGGAGGGACTGAGGAGGAGGGACTTAGGAGGAGAGACTGAGGAGAAGATTCTGAGGGGGAGAGACTGAGGAGGGACTGAGGAGGAGATTCTGAGGAGGAGAGACTGAGGAGGAGATTCTGAGGGGGAGGGACTGAGGAGGAGATTCTGAGGGGGAGAGACTGAGGAGGAGAGACTGAGGAGGAGGGACTGAGGAGGAGAGCCTGAGGGGGAGAGACTGAGGAGGAGGGACTGAGGAGGAGAGACTGAGGAGGAGAGACTGAGGAGGAGGGACTGAGGAGGAGAGACTGAGGAGGAGAGACTGAGGAGGAGAGCCTGAGGAGGAAAGACTGAAGAGGAGGGACTGAGGAGGAGAGACTGAGGAGGAGAGACTGAGGAGGAGGGACTGAGGAAGAGAGACTGAGGAGGAGAGACTGAGGAGGAGAGACTGAGGAGGAGAGACTGAGGAGGAGAAACTGAGGAGGAGGGACTGAGGAGGAGAGACTGAGGAGGAGAGACTGAGGAGGAGAGACTCAGGAGGAGAGACTGAGGAGGAGATTCTGAGGGGGAGAGACTGAGGAGGAGGGACTGAGGAGGAGAGACTGAGGAGGAGAGACTGAGGAGGAGAGACTGAGGAGGAGGGACTGAGGACGAGGGACTGAGGAGGAGAGACTGAGGAGGAGGGACTGAGGAGGAGATTCTGAGGAGGAGAGACTGAGGAGGAGATTCTGAGGGGGAGAGACTGAGGAGGAGGGACTGAGGAGGAGGGACTGAGGAGGAGAGACTGAGGAGGAGAGACTGAGGAGGAGAGACTGAGGAGGAGGGACTGAGGAGATTCTGAGGAGGAGAGACTGAGGAGGAGAAACTGAGGAGGAGAGACTGAGGAGGAGAGACTGAGGAGGAGATTCTGAGGAGGAGAAACTGAGGAAGATAGACTGAGGAGGAGAGACTGAGGAGGAGATTTTGAGGAGGAGGGACTGAGGAGGAGAGACTGAGGAGGAGAAACTGAGGAGGAGAGACTGAGGAGGAGAGACTGAGGAGGAGATTCTGAGGGGGAGAGACTGAGGAGGAGGGACTGAGGAGGAGAGACTGAGGAGGAGAGACTGAGGAGGAGAGACTGAGGAGGAGGAACTGAGGAGGAGGGACTGAGGAGGAGAGACTGAGGAGGAGGGACTGAGGAGGAGATTCTGAGGAGATTCTGAGGAGGAGAGACTGAGGAGGAGATTCTGAGGGGGAGAGACTGAGGAGGAGGGACTGAGGAGGAGGGACTGAGGAGGAGATTCTGAGGAGGAGAGACTGAGGAGGAGGGACTGAGGAGATTCTGAGGAGGAGAGACTGAGGAGGAGAAACTGAGGAGGAGAGACTGAGGAGGAGAGACTGAGGAGGAGAGACTGAGGAGGAGATTCTGAGGAGGAGAAACTGAGGAGGAGATTCTGAGGGGGAGAGACTGAGGAGGAGGGACTGAGGAGATTCTGAGGAGGAGAGACTGAGGAGGAGAAACTGAGGAGGAGAGACTGAGGAGGATAGACTGAGGAGGAGAGACTGAGGAGGAGATTCTGAGGAGGAGGGACTGAGGAGGAGAGACTGAGGAGGAGAGACTGAGGAGGAGATTCTGAGGAGGAGAGACTGAGGAGGAGATTCTGAGGGGGAGAGACTGAGGAGGAGGGACTGAGGAGGAGGGACTGAGGAGGAGGGACTGAGGAGGAGATTCTGAGGAGGAGAGACTGAGGAGGAGGGACTGAGGAGATTCTGAGGAGGAGAGACTGAGGAGGAGAAACTGAGGAGGAGAGACTGAGGAGGAGAGACTGAGGAGGAGATTCTGAGGAGGAGAAACTGAGGAGGAGAGACTGAGGAGGAGATTCTGAGGAGGAGGGACTGAGGAGGAGAGACTGAGGAGGAGAGACTGAGGAGGAGAGACTGAGGAGGAGATTCTGAGGGGGAGAGACTGAGGAGGAGGGACTGAGGAGGAGATTCTGAGGAGGAGAGACTGAGGAGGAGATTCTGAGGGGGAGAGACTGAGGAGGAGAGACTGAGGAGGAGGGACTGAGGAGGAGAATCTGAGGGGGAGAGACTGAGGAGGAGAGACTGAGGAGGAGGGACTGAGGAGGAGAGACTGAGGAGGAGGGACTGAGGAGGAGGGACTGAGGAGGAGAGACTGAGGAGGAGAGACTGAGGAGGAGAGACTGAGGAGGAGAGACTGAGGAGGAGAATCTGAGGGGGAGAGACTGAGGAGGAGAGACTGAGGAGGAGGGACTGAGGAGGAGAGACTGAGGAGGAGAGACTGAGGAGGAGAGACTGAGGAGGAGGGACTGAGGAGGAGAGACTGAGGAGGAGGGACTGAGGAGGAGAGACTGAGGAGGAGAGACTGAGGAGGAGAGACTGAGGAGGAGAGACTGAGGAGGAGGGACTGAGGAGGAGAGATTGAGGAGGAGAGACTGAAGAGGAGAAACTAAGGGGGAGGAGGGACTGAGGAGGAGAGACTGAGGAGGAGGGACTAAGGAGGAGACACTGAGGAGGAGAGGCTGAGGAGGAGAGACTGAGTAGGAGAGACTGAGGAGGAGAGACTGAGGAGGAGAGACTGAGGAGGAGGGACTGAGGAGGAGAGACTGAGGAGGAGAGACTGAGGAGGAGGGACTGAGGAGGAGAGACTGAGGAGGAGAGACTGAGGAGGAGAGACTGAGGAGGAGATTCTGAGGAGGAGATTCTGAGGAGGAGAGACTGAGGAGGAGAGACTGAGGAGGAGGGACTGAGGAGGAGATTCTGAGGGGGAGAGACTGAGGAGGAGATTCTGAGGAGGAGAGACTGAGGAGGAGAGACTGAGGAGGAGAGACTGAGGAGGAGAGACTGAGGAGGAGATTCTGAGGAGGA
Source organism: Eucyclogobius newberryi (assembly GCF_026437365.1). NCBI lineage: Eukaryota > Metazoa > Chordata > Actinopteri > Gobiiformes > Gobiidae > Eucyclogobius > Eucyclogobius newberryi. Next base: position 22,725 of record NW_027316532.1, on the reverse strand, counting down.
GAGACTGAGGAGGAGAGACTGAGGAGGAGGGACTGAGGAGGAGATTCTGAGGAGGAGAGACTGAGGAGGAGGGACTGAGGAGGAGATTCTGAGGAGGAGATTCTGAGGAGGAGAGACTGAGGAGGAGAGACTGAGGAGGAGAGACTGAGGAGGAGAGACTGAGGAGGAGGGACTGAGGAGGAGATTCTGAGGGGGAGAGACTGAGGAGGAGATTCTGAGGAGGAGATTCTGAGGAGGAGAAACTGAGGAGGAGAGACTGAGGAGGAGATTCTGAGGAGGAGAGACTGAGGAGGAGAGGCTGAGGAGGAGGGACTGAGGAGGAGATTCTGAGGAGGAGAGACTGAGGAGGAGATTCTGAGGGGGAGAGACTGAGGGGGAGGGGCTGAGGAGGAGATTCTGAGGAGGAGAGACTGAGGAGGAGATTCTGAGGGGGAGGGACTGAGGAGGAGAGACTGAGGAGGAGAGACTGAGGAGGAGAAACTGAGGAGGAGGGACTGAGGAGGAGAGACTGAGGAGGAGAGACTGAGGAGGAGAGACTGAGGAGGAGAGGCTGAGGAGGAGAGACTGAGGAGGAGGGACTGAGGAGGAGAAACTGAGGAGGAGAGACTGAGGAGGAGAGACTGAGGAGGAGAGACTGAGGAGGAGAGACTGAGGAGGAGAGACTGAGGAGGAGATTCTGAGGGGGAGGGACTGAGGAGGAGAGACTGAGGAGGAGAGACTGAGGAGGAGAAACTGAGGAGGAGGGACTGAGGAGGAGAGACTGAGGAGGAGAGACTGAGGAGGAGAGACTGAGGAGGAGAGGCTGAGGAGGAGAGACTGAGGAGGAGGGACTGAGGAGGAGAGACTGAGGAGGAGAGACTGAGGAGGAGGGACTGAGGAGGAGAGACTGAGGAAGAGAGACTGAGGAGGAAAGACTGAGGAAGAGAGACCGAGGAGGAGATTCTGAGGGGGAGGGACTGAGGAGGAGAGACTGAGGAGGAGAGACTGAGGAGGAGATTCTGAGGAGGAGAGACTGAGGAGGAGGTACTGAGGAGGAGATTCTGAGGAGGAGATTCTGAGGAGGAGAGACTGAGGAGGAGAGACTGAGGAGGAGAGACTGAGGAGGAGAGACTGAGGAGGAGGGACTGATGAGGAGATTCTGAGGGGGAGAGACTGAGGAGGAGATTCTGAGGAGGAGAGACTGAGGAGGAGAGACTGAGGAGGAGAGACTGAGGAGGAGAGACTGAGGAGGAGATTCTGAGGAGGAGAGATTGAGGAGGAGAGGCTGAGGAGGAGGGACTGAGGAGGAGAGACTGAGGAGGAGAGACTGAGGAGGAGAGGCTGAGGAGGAGGGACTGAGAAGGAGAGACTGAGGAGGAAAGACTGAGGAGGAGGGACTGAGGAGGAGAGACTGAGGAGGAGAGACTGAGGAGGAGAGACTGAGGAGGAGGGACTGAGGAGGAGAGACTGAGGAGGAGAGACTGAGGAGGAGGGACTGAGGAGGAGAGACTGAGGAGGAGAGACTGAGGAGGAGAGACTGAAGAGGAGAGACTGAGGAGGAAAAACTGAGGAGGAGGGACTGAGGAGGAGAGACTGAGGAGGAGAGACTGAGGAGGAGAGACTGAGGAGGAGAGACTGAGGAGGAGAGACTGAGGAGGAGAGACTGAGGAGGAGATTCTGAGGGGGAGAGACTGAGGAGGAGGGACTGAGGAGGAGAGACTGAGGAGGAGAGACTGAGGAGGAGAAACTGAGGATGAGGGACTGAGGAGGAGATTCTGAGGGGGAGAGACTGAGGAGGAGAGGCTGAGGATGAGGGACTGAGGAGGAGAGACTGAGGAGGAGGGACTGAGGAGGAGAAACTGAGGAGGAGGGACTGAGGAGGAGATTCTGAGGGGGAGAGACTGAGGAGGAGAGGCTGAGGAGGAGGGACTGAGGAGGAGAGACTGAGGAGGAGGGACTGAGGAGGAGAGACTGAGGAGGAGGGACTGAGGAGGAGAGACTGAGGAGGAGAGACTGAGGAGGAGAGACTGAGGAGGAGAGACTGAGGAGGAGAGATTGAGGAGGAGAGACTGAGGAGGAGAGACTGAGGAGGAGGGACTGAGGAGGAGAGACTGAGGAGGAGAGACTGAGGAGGAGATTCTGAGGGGGAGAGACTGAGGAGGAGGGACTGAGGAGGAGATTCTGGGGAGGAGAGACTGAGGAGGAGATTCTGAGGGGGAGAGACTGAGGAGGAGATTCTGAGGGGGAGAGACTGAGGAGGAGGGACTGAGGAGGAGAGACTGAGGAGGAGAGACTGAGGAGGAGAAACTGAGGAGGAGGGACTGAGGAGGAGATTCTGAGGGGGAGAGACTGAGGAGGAGAAGCTGAGGAGGAGGGACTGAGGAGGAGAGACTGAGGAGGAGATTCTGAGGGGGAGAGACTGAGGAGGAGAGGCTGAGGAGGAGGGACTGAGGAGGAGAGACTGAGGAGGAGGGACTGAGGAGGAGAGACTGAGGAGGAGAGACTGAGGAGGAGAGACTGAGGAGGAGAGACTGAGGAGGAGAGATTGAGGAGGAGAGATTGAGGAGGAGAGACTGAGGAGGAGAGACTGAGGAGGAGGGACTGAGGAGGAGATTCTGAGGAGGAGAGACTGAGGAGGAGAGACTGAGGAGGAGATTCTGAGGGGGAGAGACTGAGGAGGAGGGACTGAGGAGGAGAGACTGAAGAGGAGAGACTGAGGAGGAGAAACTGAGGAGGAGGGACTGAGGAGGAGAGACTGAGGAGGAGAGACTGAGGAGGAGAGACTGAGGAGGAGAGACTGAGGAGGAGATTCTGAGGGGGAGAGACTGAGGAGGAGGGACTAAGGAGGAGAGACTGAGGAGGAGAGACTGAGGAGGAGAAACTGAGGAGGAGATTCTGAGTGGGAGAGACTGAGGAGGAGAAGCTGAGGAGGAGGGACTGAGGAGGAGAGACTGAGGAGGAGAGACTGAAGAGGAGAGACTGAGGAGGAGAAACTGAGGAGGAGGGACTGAGGAGGAGAGACTGAGGAGGAGAGACTGAGGAGGAGAGACTGAGGAGGAGAGACTGAGGAGGAGATTCTGAGGGGGAGAGACTGAGGAGGAGGGACTGAGGAGGAGAGACTGAGGAGGAGAGACTGAGGAGGAGAAACTGAGGAGGAGGGACTGAGGAGGAGATTCTGAGGGGGAGAGACTGAGGAGGAGAAGCTGAGGAGGAGGGACTGAGGAGGAGAGACTGAGGAGGAGAGACTGAGGAGGAGAGACTGAGGAGGAGATTCTGGGGAGGAGAGACTGAGGAGGAGATTCTGAGGGGGAGAGACTGAGGAGGAGAGGCTGAGGAGGAGGGACTGAGGAGGAGAGACTGAGGAGGAGGGACTGAGGAGGAGATACTGAGGAGGAGGGACTGAGGAGGAGAGACTGAGGAGGAGAGACTGAGGAGGAGAGACTGAGGAGGAGAGACTGAGGAGGAGAGATTGAGGAGGAGAGACTGAGGAGGAGAGACTGAGGAGGAGGGACTGAGGAGGAGATTCTGAGGGGGAGAGACTGAGGAGGAGGGACTGAGGAGGAGGGACTGAGGAGGAGAGACTGAGGAGGAGAGACTGAGGAGGAGATTCTGAGGGGGAGAGACTGAGGAGGAGGGACTGAGGAGGAGATTCTGAGGAGGAGAGACTGAGGAGGAGAGACTGAAGAGGAGAGACTGAGGAGGAGAGACTGAGGAGGAGAGACTGAGGAGGAGATTCTGAGGAGGAGAGACTGAGGAGGAGAGACTGAGGAGGAGGGACTGAGGAGGAGATTCTGAGGAGGAGAGACTGAGGAGGAGGGACTGAGGAGGAGATTCTGAGGAGGAGATTCTGAGGAGGAGAGACTGAGGAGGAGAGACTGAGGAGGAGAGACTGAGGAGGAGAGACTGAGGAGGAGGGACTGAGGAGGAGATTCTGAGGGGGAGAGACTGAGGAGGAGATTCTGAGGAGGAGATTCTGAGGAGGAGAGACTGAGGAGGAGAGACTGAGGAGGAGATTCTGAGGAGGAGAGACTGAGGAGGAGAGACTGAGGAGGAGAGACTGAAGAGGAGAGACTGAGGAGGAGAAACTGAGGAGGAGGGACTGAGGAGGAGAGACTGAGGAGGAGAGACTGAGGAGGAGAGACTGAGGAGGAGAGACTGAGGAGGAGATTCTGAGGGGGAGAGACTGAGGAGGAGGGACTGAGGAGGAGAGACTGAGGAGGAGAGACTGAGGAGGAGAAACTGAGGAGGAGGGACTGAGGAGGAGATTCTGAGGGGGAGAGACTGAGGAGGAGAAGCTGAGGAGGAGGGACTGAGGAGGAGAGACTGAGGAGGAGAGACTGAGGAGGAGATTCTGGGGAGGAGAGACTGAGGAGGAGATTCTGAGGGGGAGAGACTGAGGAGGAGAGGCTGAGGAGGAGGGACTGAGGAGGAGAGACTGAGGAGGAGGGACTGAGGAGGAGATACTGAGGAGGAGGGACTGAGGAGGAGAGACTGAGGAGGAGAGACTGAGGAGGAGAGACTGAGGAGGAGAGACTGAGGAGGAGAGATTGAGGAGGAGAGACTGAGGAGGAGAGACTGAGGAGGAGGGACTGAGGAGGAGATTCTGAGGGGGAGAGACTGAGGAGGAGGGACTGAGGAGGAGGGACTGAGGAGGAGAGACTGAGGAGGAGATTCTGAGGGGGAGAGACTGAGGAGGAGGGACTGAGGAGGAGATTCTGAGGAGGAGAGACTGAGGAGGAGAGACTGAAGAGGAGAGACTGAGGAGGAGAGACTGAGGAGGAGAGACTGAGGAGGAGATTCTGAGGAGGAGAGACTGAGGAGGAGAGACTGAGGAGGAGGGACTGAGGAGGAGATTCTGAGGAGGAGAGACTGAGGAGGAGGGACTGAGGAGGAGATTCTGAGGAGGAGATTCTGAGGAGGAGAGACTGAGGAGGAGAGACTGAGGAGGAGAGACTGAGGAGGAGAGACTGAGGAGGAGGGACTGAGGAGGAGATTCTGAGGGGGAGAGACTGAGGAGGAGATTCTGAGGAGGAGATTCTGAGGAGGAGAGACTGAGGAGGAGAGACTGAGGAGGAGATTCTGAGGAGGAGAGACTGAGGAGGAGAGGCTGAGGAGGAGGGACTGAGGAGGAGATTCTGAGGAGGAGAGACTGAGGAGGAGATTCTGAGGGGGAGAGACTGAGGGGGAGGGGCTGAGGAGGAGATTCTGAGGGGGAGAGACTGAGGAGGAGAGACTGAGGAGGAGGGACTGAGGGGGAGAGACTGAGGAGGAGGGACTGAGGAGGAGAGACTGAGGAGGAGAGACTGAGGAGGAGGGACTGAGGAGGAGAGACTGAGGAGGAGAAACTGAGGAGGAGAGACTGAGGAGGAGAGACTGAGGAGGAGAGACTGAGGAGGAGATTCTGAGGGGGAGGGACTGAGGAGGAGAGACTGAGGAGGAGAGACTGAGGAGGAGGGACTGAGGAGGAGAGACTGAGGAGGAGAGACTGAGGAGGAGGGACTGAGGAGGAGAGACTGAGGAGGAGAGACTGAGGAGGAGAGACTGAAGAGGAGAGACTGAGGAGGAGAAAATGAGGAGGAGGGACTGAGGAGGAGAGACTGAGGAGGAGAGACTGAGGAGGAGAGACTGAGGAGGAGATTCTGAGGGGGAGAGACTGAGGAGGAGGGACTGAGGAGGAGAGACTGAGGAGGAGAGACTGAGGAGGAGAAACTGAGGATGAGGGACTGAGGAGGAGATTCTGAGGGGGAGAGACTGAGGAGGAGAGGCTGAGGATGAGGGACTGAGGAGGAGAGACTGAGGAGGAGGGACTGAGGAGGAGAAACTGAGGAGGAGGGACTGAGGAGGAGATTCTGAGGGGGAGAGACTGAGGAGGAGAGGCTGAGGAGGAGGGACTGAGGAGGAGAGACTGAGGAGGAGGGACTGAGGAGGAGAGACTGAGGAGGAGGGACTGAGGAGGAGAGACTGAGGAGGAGAGACTGAGGAGGAGAGACTGAGGAGGAGAGACTGAGGAGGAGAGATTGAGGAGGAGAGACTGAGGAGGAGAGACTGAGGAGGAGGGACTGAGGAGGAGAGACTGAGGAGGAGAGACTGAGGAGGAGATTCTGAGGGGGAGAGACTGAGGAGGAGGGACTGAGGAGGAGATTCTGGGGAGGAGAGACTGAGGAGGAGATTCTGAGGGGGAGAGACTGAGGAGGAGATTCTGAGGGGGAGAGACTGAGGAGGAGGGACTGAGGAGGAGAGACTGAGGAGGAGAGACTGAGGAGGAGAAACTGAGGAGGAGGGACTGAGGAGGAGATTCTGAGGGGGAGAGACTGAGGAGGAGAAGCTGAGGAGGAGGGACTGAGGAGGAGAGACTGAGGAGGAGATTCTGAGGGGGAGAGACTGAGGAGGAGAGGCTGAGGAGGAGGGACTGAGGAGGAGAGACTGAGGAGGAGGGACTGAGGAGGAGAGACTGAGGAGGAGAGACTGAGGAGGAGGGACTGAGGAGGAGATTCTGAGGAGGAGAGACTGAGGAGGAGAGACTGAGGAGGAGATTCTGAGGGGGAGAGACTGAGGAGGAGGGACTGAGGAGGAGAGACTGAAGAGGAGAGACTGAGGAGGAGAAACTGAGGAGGAGGGACTGAGGAGGAGAGACTGAGGAGGAGAGACTGAGGAGGAGAGACTGAGGAGGAGAGACTGAGGAGGAGATTCTGAGGGGGAGAGACTGAGGAGGAGGGACTGAGGAGGAGAGACTGAGGAGGAGAGACTGAGGAGGAGAAACTGAGGAGGAGATTCTGAGGGGGAGAGACTGAGGAGGAGAAGCTGAGGAGGAGGGACTGAGGAGGAGAGACTGAGGAGGAGAGACTGAAGAGGAGAGACTGAGGAGGAGAAACTGAGGAGGAGGGACTGAGGAGGAGAGACTGAGGAGGAGACACTGAGGAGGAGAGACTGAGGAGGAGAGACTGAGGAGGAGATTCTGAGGGGGAGAGACTGAGGAGGAGGGACTGAGGAGGAGAGACTGAGGAGGAGAGACTGAGGAGGAGAAACTGAGGAGGAGGGACTGAGGAGGAGATTCTGAGGGGGAGAGACTGAGGAGGAGAAGCTGAGGAGGAGGGACTGAGGAGGAGAGACTGAGGAGGAGAGACTGAGGAGGAGAGACTGAGGAGGAGATTCTGGGGAGGAGAGACTGAGGAGGAGATTCTGAGGGGGAGAGACTGAGGAGGAGAGGCTGAGGAGGAGGGACTGAGGAGGAGAGACTGAGGAGGAGGGACTGAGGAGGAGAGACTGAGGAGGAGGGACTGAGGAGGAGAGACTGAGGAGGAGAGACTGAGGAGGAGAGATTGAGGAGGAGAGATTGAGGAGGAGAGACTGAGGAGGAGAGACTGAGGAGGAGGGACTGAGGAGGAGATTCTGAGGGGGAGAGACTGAGGAGGAGGGACTGAGGAGGAGGGACTGAGGAGGAGAGACTGAGGAGGAGAGACTGAGGAGGAGATTCTGAGGGGGAGAGACTGAGGAGGAGAGGCTGAGGAGGAGGGACTGAGGAGGAGAGACTGAGGAGGAGAGACTGAGGAGGAGAGACTGAGGAGGAGAGACTGAGGAGGAGAGACTGAGGAGGAGAGATTGAGGAGGAGAGATTGAGGAGGAGAGACTGAGGAGGAGAGACTGAGGAGGAGGTACTGAGGAGGAGATTCTGAGGAGGAGAGACTGAGGAGGAGAGACTGAGGAGGAGATTCTGAGGGGGAGAGACTGAGGAGGAGGGACTGAGGAGGAGAGACTGAAGAGGAGAGACTGAGGAGGAGAAACTGAGGAGGAGGGACTGAGGAGGAGAGACTGAGGAGGAGAGACTGAGGAGGAGAGACTGAGGAGGAGAGACTGAGGAGGAGATTCTGAGGGGGAGAGACTGAGGAGGAGGGACTGAGGAGGAGAGACTGAGGAGGAGAGACTGAGGAGGAGAAACTGAGGAGGAGATTCTGAGGGGGAGAGACTGAGGAGGAGAAGCTGAGGAGGAGGGACTGAGGAGGAGAGACTGAGGAGGAGAGACTGAAGAGGAGAGACTGAGGAGGAGAAACTGAGGAGGAGGGACTGAGGAGGAGAGACTGAGGAGGAGAGACTGAGGAGGAGAGACTGAGGAGGAGAGACTGAGGAGGAGATTCTGAGGGGGAGAGACTGAGGAGGAGGGACTGAGGAGGAGAGACTGAGGAGGAGAGACTGAGGAGGAGAAACTGAGGAGGAGGGACTGAGGAGGAGATTCTGAGGGGGAGAGACTGAGGAGGAGAAGCTGAGGAGGAGGGACTGAGGAGGAGAGACTGAGGAGGAGAGACTGAGGAGGAGAGACTGAGGAGGAGATTCTGGGGAGGAGAGACTGAGGAGGAGATTCTGAGGGGGAGAGACTGAGGAGGAGAGGCTGAGGAGGAGGGACTGAGGAGGAGAGACTGAGGAGGAGGGACTGAGGAGGAGAGACTGAGGAGGAGGGACTGAGGAGGAGAGACTGAGGAGGAGAGACTGAGGAGGAGAGATTGAGGAGGAGAGATTGAGGAGGAGAGACTGAGGAGGAGAGACTGAGGAGGAGGGACTGAGGAGGAGATTCTGAGGGGGAGAGACTGAGGAGGAGGGACTGAGGAGGAGGGACTGAGGAGGAGAGACTGAGGAGGAGAGACTGAGGAGGAGATTCTGAGGGGGAGAGACTGAGGAGGAGGGACTGAGGAGGAGATTCTGAGGAGGAGAGACTGAGGAGGAGAGACTGAAGAGGAGAGACTGAGGAGGAGAAACTGAGGAGGAGGGACTGAGGAGGAGGGACTGAGGAGGAGAGACTGAGGAGGAGAGACTGAGGAGGAGAGACTGAGGAGGAGAGACTGAGGAGGAGATTCTGAGGGGGAGAGACTGAGGAGGAGGGACTGAGGAGGAGAGACTGAGGAGGAGAGACTGAGGAGGAGAAACTGAGGAGGAGGGACTGAGGAGGAGATTCTGAGGGGGAGAGACTGAGGAGGAGAAGCTGAGGAGGAGGGACTGAGGAGGAGAGACTGAGGAGGAGAGACTGAAGAGGAGAGACTGAGGAGGAGAAACTGAGGAGGAGGGACTGAGGAGGAGAGACTGAGGAGGAGAGACTGAGGAGGAGAGACTGAGGAGGAGAGACTGAGGAGGAGATTCTGAGGGGGAGAGACTGAGGAGGAGGGACTGAGGAGGAGAGACTGAGGAGGAGAGACTGAGGAGTAGAAACTGAGGAGGAGGGACTGAGGAGGAGATTCTGAGGGGGAGAGACTGAGGAGGAGAAGCTGAGGAGGAGGGACTGAGGAGGAGAAACTGAGGAGGAGAGACTGAGGAGGAGAGACTGAGGAGGAGAGACTGAGGAGGAGATTCTGGGGAGGAGAGACTGAGGAGGAGATTCTGAGGGGGAGAGACTGAGGAGGAGAGGCTGAGGAGGAGGGACTGAGGAGGAGAGACTGAGGAGGAGGGACTGAGGAGGAGAGACTGAGGAGGAGGGACTGAGGAGGAGAGACTGAGGAGGAGAGACTGAGGAGGAGAGACTGAGGAGGAGAGATTGAGGAGGAGAGATTGAGGAGGAGAGACTGAGGAGGAGAGACTGAGGAGGAGATTCTGAGGGGGAGAGACTGAGGAGGAGGGACTGAGGAGGAGATTCTGAGGGGGAGAGACTGAGGGGGAGAGACTGAGGAGGAGGGACTGAGGAGGAGAGACTGAGGAGGAGAGACTGAGGAGGAGAGACTGAGGAGGAGGGACTGAGGAGGAGAGCCTGAGGGGGAGAGACTGAGGAGGAGGGACTGAGGAGGAGAGACTGAGGAGGAGAGACTGAGGAGGAGGGACTGAGGAGGAGAGACTGAGGAGGAGATTCTGAGGGGGAGAGACTGAGGAGGAGAGACTGAGGAGGAGGGACTGAGGAGGAGAGCCTGAGGGGGAGAGACTGAGGAGGAGGGACTGAGGAGGAGAGACTGAGGAGGAGAGACTGAGGAGGAGGGACTGAGGAGGAGAGACTGAGGAGGAGAGACTGAGGAGGAGAGCCTGAGGAGGAAAGACTGAAGAGGAGGGACTGAGGAGGAGAGACTGAGGAGGAGAGACTGAGGAGGAGGGACTGAGGAGGAGAGACTGAGGAGGAGAGACTGAGGAGGAGAGACTGAGGAGGAGAGACTGAGGAGGAGAAACTGAGGAGGAGGGACTGAGGAGGAGAGACTGAGGAGGAGAGACTGAGGAGGAGAGACTGAGGAGGAGGGACTGAGGAGGAGAGACTGAGGAGGAGAGACTGAGGAGGAGGGACTGAGGAGGAGGGACTGAGGAGGAGAGACTGAGGAGGAGGGACTGAGGAGGAGATTCTGAGGAGGAGAGACTGAGGAGGAGATTCTGAGGGGGAGAGACTGAGGAGGAGGGACTGAGGAGGAGGGACTGAGGAGGAGAGACTGAGGAGGAGAGACTGAGGAGGAGGGACTGAGGAGATTCTGAGGAGGAGAGACTGAGGAGGAGAAACTGAGGAGGAGAGACTGAGGAGGAGAGACTGAGGAGGAGAGACTGAGGAGGAGATTCTGAGGAGGAGAAACTGAGGAGGAGAGACTGAGGAGGAGAGACTGAGGAGGAGATTCTGAGGAGGAGAGACTGAGGAGGAGGGACTGAGGAGGAGATTCTGAGGGGGAGAGACTGAGGGGGAGAGACTGAGGAGGAGGGACTGAGGAGGAGAGACTGAGGAGGAGAGACTGAGGAGGTGAGACTGAGGAGGAGGGACTGAGGAGGAGAGCCTGAGGGGGAGAGACTGAGGAGGAGGGACTGAGGAGGAGAGACTGAGGAGGAGAGACTGAGGAGGAGGGACTGAGGAGGAGAGACTGACGAGGAGATTCTGAGGGGGAGAGACTGAGGAGGAGAGACTGAGGAGGAGGGACTGAGGAGGAGAGCCTGAGGGGGAGAGACTGAGGAGGAGGGACTGAGGAGGAGAGACTGAGGAGGAGAGACTGAGGAGGAGGGACTGAGGAGGAGAGACTGAGGAGGAGAGACTGAGGAGGAGAGCCTGAGGAGGAGGGACTGAGGAGGAGAGACTGAGGAGGAGAGACTGAGGAGGAGGGACTGAGGAGGAGAGACTGAGGAGGAGAGACTGAGGAGGAGAGACTGAGGAGGAGAGACTGAGGAGGAGAAACTGAGGAGGAGGGACTGAGGAGGAGAGACTGAGGAGGAGAGACTGAGGAGGAGAGACTCAGGAGGAGAGACTGAGGAGGAGATTCTGAGGGGGAGAGACTGAGGAGGAGGGACTGAGGAGGAGAGACTGAGGAGGAGAGACTGAGGAGGAGAGACTGAGGAGGAGGGACTGAGGAGGAGGGACTGAGGAGGAGAGACTGAGGAGGAGGGACTGAGGAGGAGATTCTGAGGAGGAGAGACTGAGGAGGAGATTCTGAGGGGGAGAGACTGAGGAGGAGGGACTGAGGAGGAGGGACTGAGGAGGAGAGACTGAGGAGGAGAGACTGAGGAGGAGGGACTGAGGAGATTCTGAGGAGGAGAGACTGAGGAGGAGAAACTGAGGAGGAGAGACTGAGGAGGAGAGACTGAGGAGGAGAGACTGAGGAGGAGATTCTGAGGAGGAGAAACTGAGGAGGAGAGACTGAGGAGGAGAGACTGAGGAGGAGATTCTGAGGAGGAGGGACTGAGGAGGAGAGACTGAGGAGGAGAGACTGAGGAGGAGAGACTGAGGAGGAGATTCTGAGGGGGAGAGACTGAGGAGGAGGGACTGAGGAGGAGAGACTGAGGAGGAGAGACTGAGGAGGAGAGACTGAGGAGGAGGAACTGAGGAGGAGGAACTGAGGAGGAGGGACTGAGGAGGAGGGACTGAGGAGGAGGGACTGAGGAGGAGGGACTGAGGAGGAGATTCTGAGGAGGAGAGACTGAGGAGGAGAGACTGAGGAGATTCTGAGGAGGAGAGACTGAGGAGGAGAAACTGAGGAGGAGAGACTGAGGAGGAGAGACTGAGGAGGAGAGACTGAGGAGGAGATTCTGAGGAGATTCTGAGGAGGAGAGACTGAGGAGGAGATTCTGAGGGGGAGAGACTGAGGAGGAGATTCTGAGGGGGAGAGACTGAGGAGGAGGGACTGAGGAGGAGATTCTGAGGAGGAGAGACTGAGGAGGAGAGACTGAGGAGATTCTGAGGAGGAGAGACTGAGGAGGAGAAACTGAGGAGGAGAGACTGAGGAGGAGAGACTGAGGAGGAGAGACTGAGGAGGAGATTCTGAGGAGGAGAAACTGAGGAGGATAGACTGAGGAGGAGAGACTGAGGAGGAGAGACTGAGTAGGAGAGACTGAGGAGGAGAGACAGAGGAGGAGATTCTGAGGAGGAGAGACTGAGGAGGAGATTCTGAGGGGGAGAGACTGAGGAGGAGGGACTGAGGAGGAGGGACTGAGGAGGAGGGACTGAGGAGGAGATTCTGAGGAGGAGAGACTGAGGAGGAGGGACTGAGGAGATTCTGAGGAGGAGAGACTGAGGAGGAGAGACTGAGGAGGAGAGACTGAGGAGGAGAGACTGAGGAGGAGAGACTGAGGAGGAGATTCTGAGGAGGAGAAACTGAGGAGGATAGACTGACGAGGAGAGACTGAGGAGGAGATTCTGAGGAGGAGGGACTGAGGAGGAGAGACTGAGGAGGAGAGACTGAGGAGGAGAGACTGAGGAGGAGAGACTGAGGAGGAGATTCTGAGGGGGAGAGACTGAGGAGGAGGGACTGAGGAGGAGATTCTGAGGAGGAGAGACTGAGGAGGAGATTCTGAGGGGGAGAGACTGAGGAGGAGAGGCTGAGGAGGAGGGACTGAGGAGGAGAATCTGAGGGGGAGAGACTGAGGAGGAGAGACTGAGGAGGAGAGACTGAGGAGGAGAGACTGAGGAGGAGAGACTGAGGAGGAGAGACTGAGGAGGAGGGACTGAGGAGGAGAGACTGAGGAGTAGGGACTGAGGAGGAGAGACTGAGGAGGAGAGACTGAGGAGGAGAGACTGAGGAGGAGAGACTGAGGAGGAGAATCTGAGGGGGAGAGACTGAGGAGGAGAGACTGAGGAGGAGGGACTGAGGAGGAGAGACTGAGGAGGAGAGACTGAGGAGGAGAGACTGAGGAGGAGAGACTGAGGAGGAGGGACTGAGGAGGAGAGACTGAGGAGGAGAGACTGAGGAGGAGGGACTGAGGAGGAGAGACTGAGGAGGAGAGACTGAGGAGGAGAGACTGAGGAGGAGAGACTGAGGAGGAGATTCTGAGGGGGAGAGACTGAGGAGGAGGGACTGAGGAGGAGAGATTGAGGAGGAGAGACTGAAGAGGAGAAACTGAGGAGGAGGAGGGACTGAGGAGGAGAGACTGAGGAGGAGAGACTAAGGAGGAGACACTGAGGAGGAGAGGCTGAGGAGGAGAGACTGAGTAGGAGAGACTGAGGAGAGACTGAGGAGGAGGGACTGGGGAGGAGAGACTGAGGAGAGACTGAGGAGGAGGGACTGAGGAGGAGAGACTGAGGAGGAGAGACTGAGGAGGAGAGACTGAGGAGGAGATACTGAGGAGGAGATTCTGAGGAGGAGATTCTGAGGAGGAGAGACTGAGGAGGAGAGACTGAGGAGGAGAAACTGAGGAGGAGGGACTGAGGAGGAGATTCTGAGGGGGAGAGACTGAGGAGGAGATTCTGAGGAGGAGAGACTGAGGAGGAGAGACTGAGGAGGAGAGACTGAGGAGGAGGGACTGAGGAGGAGGGACTGAGGAGGAGAGACTGAGGAGGAGAGACTGAGGAGGAGAGACTGAGGAGGAGAAACTGAGGAGGAGAGACTGAGGAGGAGAGACTGAGGAGGAGGGACTGAGGAGGAGAGACTGAGGAGGAGAGACTGAGGAGGAGAAACTGAGGAGGAGGGACTGAGGAGGAGAGACTGAGGAGGAGAGACTGAGGAGGAGAGACTGAGGAGGAGAGGCTGAGGAGGAGAGACTGAGGAGGAGGGACTGAGGAGGAGGGACTGAGGAGGAGAGACTGAGGAGGAGGGACTGAGGAGGAGAGACTGAGGAGGAGAGACTGAGGAAGAGAGACCGAGGAGGAGATTCTGAGGGGGAGGGACTGAGGAGGAGAGACTGAGGAGGAGAGACTAAGGAGGAGATTCTGAGGAGGAGAGACTGAGGAGGAGGTACTGAGGAGGAGATTCTGACGAGGAGATTCTGAGGAGGAGAGACTGAGGAGGAGAGACTGAGGAGGAGAGACTGAGGAGGAGAGACTGAGGAGGAGATTCTGAGGGGGAGAGACTGAGGAGGAGATTCTGAGGAGGAGAGACTGAGGAGGAGAGACTGAGGAGGAGAAACTGAGGAGGAGAGACTGAGGAGGAGAGACTGAGGAGGAGAGACTGAGGAGGAGAGACTGAGGAGGAGAGACTGAGGAGGAGATTCTGAGGGGGAGAGACTGAGGAGGAGGGACTGAGGAGGAGATTCTGAGGAGGAGAGACTGAGGAGGAGATTCTGAGGGGGAGAGACTGAGGAGGAGAGGCTGAGGAGGAGGGACTGAGGAGGAGAATCTGAGGGGGAGAGACTGAGGAGGAGAGACTGAGGAGGAGAGACTGAGGAGGAGAGACTGAGGAGGAGAGACTGAGGAGGAGAGACTGAGGAGGAGAGACTGAGGAGTAGGGACTGAGGAGGAGAGACTGAGGAGGAGAGACTGAGGAGGAGAGACTGAGGAGGAGAGACTGAGGAGGAGAATCTGAGGGGGAGAGACTGAGGAGGAGAGACTGAGGAGGAGGGACTGAGGAGGAGAGACTGAGGAGGAGAGACTGAGGAGGAGAGACTGAGGAGGAGAGACTGAGGAGGAGGGACTGAGGAGGAGAGACTGAGGAGGAGAGACTGAGGAGGAGGGACTGAGGAGGAGAGACTGAGGAGGAGAGACTGAGGAGGAGAGACTGAGGAGGAGAGACTGAGGAGGAGATTCTGAGGGGGAGAGACTGAGGAGGAGGGACTGAGGAGGAGAGATTGAGGAGGAGAGACTGAAGAGGAGAAACTGAGGAGGAGGAGGGACTGAGGAGGAGAGACTGAGGAGGAGAGACTAAGGAGGAGACACTGAGGAGGAGAGGCTGAGGAGGAGAGACTGAGTAGGAGAGACTGAGGAGAGACTGAGGAGGAGGGACTGGGGAGGAGAGACTGAGGAGAGACTGAGGAGGAGGGACTGAGGAGGAGAGACTGAGGAGGAGAGACTGAGGAGGAGAGACTGAGGAGGAGATACTGAGGAGGAGATTCTGAGGAGGAGATTCTGAGGAGGAGAGACTGAGGAGGAGAGACTGAGGAGGAGAAACTGAGGAGGAGGGACTGAGGAGGAGATTCTGAGGGGGAGAGACTGAGGAGGAGATTCTGAGGAGGAGAGACTGAGGAGGAGAGACTGAGGAGGAGAGACTGAGGAGGAGGGACTGAGGAGGAGGGACTGAGGAGGAGAGACTGAGGAGGAGAGACTGAGGAGGAGAGACTGAGGAGGAGAGACTGAGGAGGAGAAACTGAGGAGGAGAGACTGAGGAGGAGAGACTGAGGAGGAGGGACTGAGGAGGAGAGACTGAGGAGGAGAGACTGAGGAGGAGAAACTGAGGAGGAGGGACTGAGGAGGAGAGACTGAGGAGGAGAGACTGAGGAGGAGAGACTGAGGAGGAGAGGCTGAGGAGGAGAGACTGAGGAGGAGGGACTGAGGAGGAGGGACTGAGGAGGAGAGACTGAGGAGGAGAGACTGAGGAGGAGGGACTGAGGAGGAGAGACTGAGGAGGAGAGACTGAGGAAGAGAGACCGAGGAGGAGATTCTGAGGGGGAGGGACTGAGGAGGAGAGACTGAGGAGGAGAGACTAAGGAGGAGATTCTGAGGAGGAGAGACTGAGGAGGAGGTACTGAGGAGGAGATTCTGACGAGGAGATTCTGAGGAGGAGAGACTGAGGAGGAGAGACTGAGGAGGAGAGACTGAGGAGGAGAGACTGAGGAGGAGATTCTGAGGGGGAGAGACTGAGGAGGAGATTCTGAGGAGGAGAGACTGAGGAGGAGAGACTGAGGAGGAGAAACTGAGGAGGAGAGACTGAGGAGGAGATTCTGAGGAGGAGAGATTGAGGAGGAGAGGCTGAGGAGGAGAGACTGAGGAGGAGAGACTGAGGAGGAGAGGCTGAGGAGGAGGGACTGAGAAGGAGGGACTGAGGAGGAGAGACTGAGGAGGAGAGACTGAGGAGGAGAGATTGAGGAGGAGAGACTGAGGAGGAGGGACTGAGGAGGAGAGACTGAGGAGGAGGGACTGAGGAGGAGATTCTGAGGGGGAGAGACTGAGGAGGAGAGGCTGAGGAGGAGGGACTTAGGAGGAGAGACATAGGAGGAGGGACTGAGGAGGAGAGGCTGTGGAGGAGAGACTGAGGAGGAGAGACTGAGGAGGAGAGACTGAGGAGGAGGGACTGAGGAGGAGAGACTGAGGAGGAGAGACTGAGGAGGAGATTCTGAGGGGGAGAGACTGAGGAGGAGAGGCTGAGGAGGAGGGACTGAGGAGGAGAGGCTGAGGAGGAGAGACTGAGGAGGAGGGACTGAGGAGAAGAGACTGAGGAGGAGAGACTGAGGAGGAGAGACTGAGGAGTAGAGACTGAGGAAGAGAGACCGAGGAGGAGATTCTGAGGGGGAGAGACTGAGGAGGAGAGACTGAGGAGGAGAGACTGAGGAGGAGGGACTGAGGAGGAGAGACTGAGGAGGAGAGACTGAGGAGGAGAGACTGAGGAGGAGAGACTGAGGAGGAGGGACTGAGGAGGAGAGACTGAGGAGGAGGGACTGAGGAGGAGAGACTGAGGAGGAGAGACTGAGGAGGAGAGACTGAGGAGGAGATTCTGAGGGGGAGAGACTGAGGAGGAGGGACTGAGGAGGAGAGATTGAGGAGGAGAGACTGAAGAGGAGAAACTGAGGAGGAGGAGGGACTGAGGAGGAGAGACTGAGGAGGAGAGACTAAGGAGGAGACACTGAGGAGGAGAGGCTGAGGAGGAGAGACTGAGTAGGAGAGACTGAGGAGGAGAGACTGAGGAGGAGGGACTGAGGAGGAGAGACTGAGGAGAGACTGAGGAGGAGGGACTGAGGAGGAGAGACTGAGGAGGAGAGACTGAGGAGGAGAGACTGAGGAGGAGAGACTGAGGAGGAGATTCTGAGGAGGAGATTCTGAGGAGGAGAGACTGAGGAGGAGAGACTGAGGAGGAGAGACTGAGGAGGAGGGACTGAGGAGGAGATTCTGAGGGGAAGAGACTGAGGAGGAGATTCTGAGGAGGAGAGACTGAGGAGGAGAGACTGAGGAGGAGAGACTGAGGAGGAGGGACTGAGGAGGAGGGACTGAGGAGGAGAGACTGAGGAGGAGAGACTGAGGAGGAGAAACTGAGGAGGAGAGACTGAGGAGGAGAGACTGAGGAGGAGATTCTGAGGGGGAGGGACTGAGGAGGAGAGACTGAGGAGGAGAGACTGAGGAGGAGATTCTGAGGAGGAGAGACTAAGGAGGAGGTACTGAGGAGGAGATTCTGAGGAGGAGATTCTGAGGAGGAGAGACTGAGGAGGAGAGACTGAGGAGGAGATTCTGAGGAGGAGAGACTGAGGAGGAGAGACTGAGGAGGAGAGACTGAGGAGGCGGGACTGAGGAGGAGATTCTGAGGAGGAGATTCTGAGGGGGAGAGACTGAGGAGGAGAGGCTGAGGAGGAGGGACTTAGGAGGAGAGACTGAGGAGGAGGGACTGAGGAGGAGAGGCTGTGGAGGAGAGACTGAGGAGGAGAGACTGAGGAGGAGAGACTGAGGAGGAGGGACTGAGGAGGAGAGACTGAGGAGGAGAGACTGAGGAGGAGATTCTGAGGGGGAGAGACTGAGGAGGAGAGGCTGAGGAGGAGGGACTGAGGAGGAGAGGCTGAGGAGGAGAGACTGAGGAGGAGGGACTGAGGAGAAGAGACTGAGGAGGAGAGACTGAGGAGGAGAGACTGAGGAGTAGAGACTGAGGAAGAGAGACCGAGGAGGAGATTCTGAGGAGGAGAGACTGAGGAGGAGGGACTGAGGAGGAGAGACTGAGGAGGAGAGACTGAGGAGGAGATTCTGAGGAGGAGAGACTAAGGAGGAGGTACTGAGGAGGAGATTCTGAGGAGGAGATTCTGAGGAGGAGAGACTGAGGAGGAGAGACTGAGGAGGAGAGACTGAGGAGGAGAGACTGAGGAGGAGATTCTGAGGGGGAGAGACTGAGGAGGAGATTCTGAGGAGGAGAGACTGAGGAGGAGAGACTGAGGAGGAGACACTGAGGAGGAGAGACTGAGGAGGAGATTCTGAGGAGGAGAGATTGAGGAGGAGAGGCTGAGGAGGAGGGACTGAGGAGGAGAGACTGAGGAGGAGAGTCTGAGGAGGAGGGACTGAGGAGGAGATTCTGAGGAGGAGAGACTGAGGAGGAGGGACTGAGGAGGAGATTCTGAGGAGGAGATTCTGAGGAGGAGAGACTGAGGAGGAGAGACTGAGGAGGAGAGACTGAGGAGGAGGGACTGAGGAGGAGATTCTGAGGAGGAGAGACTGAGGAGGAGAGACTGAGGAGTAGAGACTGAGGAGGAGATTCTGAGGAGGAGAGACTGAGGAGGAGAGGCTGAGGAGGAGGGACTGAGGAGGAGAGACTGAGGAGGAAAGACTGAGGAGGAGGGACTGAGGAGGAGAGACTGAGGAGGAGAGACTGAGGAGGAGAGATTGAGGAGGAGAGACTGAGGAGGAGAGACTTAGGAGGAGGGACTGAGGAGGAGAGACTGAGGAGGAGATTCTGAGGAGGAGAGACTGAGGAGGAGATTCTGAGGGGGAGAGACTGAGGGGGAGAGACTGAGGAGGAGAGGCTGAGGAGGAGGGACTGAGGAGGAGAGACTGAGGAGGAGGGACTGAGGAGGAGAGACTGAGGAGGAGAGACTGAGGAGGAGTGACTGAGAAGGAGAGACTGAAGAGGAGAGACTGAGGAGGAGGGACTGAGGAGGAGATTCTGAGGAGAAGAGTCTGAGGAGGAGAGACTGAGGAGGAGAGACTGAGGAGGCGGGACTGAGGAGGAGATTCTGAGGAGGAGATTCTGAGGGGGAGAGACTGAGGAGGAGAGGCTGAGGAGGAGGGACTTAGGAGGAGAGACTGAGGAGGAGGGACTGAGGAGGAGGGACTGAGGAGGAGAGACTGAGGAGGAGAGACTGAGGAGGAGTGACTGTGGAGGAGAGACGGAGGAGGAGAGACAGAGGAGGAGGGACTGAGGAAGAGGGACTGAGGAGGAGAGACTGAGGAGGAGAGTCTGAGGAGGAGGGACTGAGGAGGAGATTCTGAGGAGGAGAGACTGAGGAGGAGGGACTGAGGAGGAGATTCTGAGGAGGAGATTCTGAGGAGGAGAGACTGAGGAGGAGAGACTGAGGAGGAGAGACTGAGGAGGAGGGACTGAGGAGGAGATTCTGAGGAGGAGAGACTGAGGAGGAGAGACTGAGGAGTAGAGACTGAGGAGGAGATTCTGAGGAGGAGAGACTGAGGAGGAGAGGCTGAGGAGGAGGGACTGAGGAGGAGAGACTGAGGAGGAAAGACTGAGGAGGAGGGACTGAGGAGGAGAGACTGAGGAGGAGAGACTGAGGAGGAGAGATTGAGGAGGAGAGACTGAGGAGGAGAGACTGAGGAGGAGGGACTGAGGAGGAGAGACTGAGGAGGAGATTCTGAGGAGGAGAGACTGAGGAGGAGATTCTGAGGGGGAGAGACTGAGGGGGAGAGACTGAGGAGGAGAGGCTGAGGAGGAGGGACTGAGGAGGAGAGACTGAGGAGGAGGGACTGAGGAGGAGAGACTGAGGAGGAGAGAATGAGGAGGAGTGACTGAGAAGGAGAGACTGAAGAGGAGAGACTGAGGAGGAGGGACTGAGGAGGAGATTCTGAGGAGAAGAGTCTGAGGAGGAGAGACTGAGGAGGAGAGACTGAGGAGGCGGGACTGAGGAGGAGATTCTGAGGAGGAGATTCTGAGGGGGAGAGACTGAGGAGGAGAGGCTGAGGAGGAGGGACTTAGGAGGAGAGACTGAGGAGGAGGGACTGAGGAGGAGGGACTGAGGAGGAGAGACTGAGGAGGAGAGACTGAGGAGGAGTGACTGTGGAGGAGAGACGGAGGAGGAGAGAGAGAGGAGGAGGGACTGAGGAAGAGCGACTGAGGAGAGACTGAGGGGGAGAGACTGAGGAGGAGAGACTGAGGAGGAGGGACTGAGGAGGAGAGACTGAGGAGGAGAGACTGAGGAGGAGTGACTGTGGAGGAGAGACGGAGGAGGAGAGACAGAGGAGGAGGGACTGAGGAAGAGCGACTGAGGAGGAGAGACTGAGGGGGAGAGACCGAGGAGGAGAGGCTGAGGAGGAGGGACTTAGGAGGAGGGACTTAGGAGGAGAGACTGAGGAGGAGAGACTGAGGAGGAGATTCTGAGGGGGAGAGACTGAGGAGGAGAGGCTGAGGAGGAGGGACTGAGGAGGAGAGGCTGAGGAGGAGAGACTGAGGAGGAGGGACTGAGGAGAAGAGACTGAGGAGGAGAGACTGAGGAGGAGAGACTGAGGAGTAGAGACTGAGGAAGAGAGACCGAGGAGGAGATTCTGAGGGGGAGAGACTGAGGAGGAGGGACTGAGGAGGAGAGACTGAGGAGGAGAGACTGAGGAGGAGATTCTGAGGAGGAGAGACTAAGGAGGAGATCTGAGGAGGAGAGACTAAGGAGGAGGTACTGAGGAGGAGATTCTGAGGAGGAGATTCTGAGGAGGAGAGACTGAGGAGGAGAGACTGAGGAGGAGAGACTGAGGAGGAGAGACTGAGGAGGAGATTCTGAGGGGAGAGACTGAGGAGGAGATTCTGAGGAGGAGAGACTGAGGAGGAGAGACTGAGGAGGAGACACTGAGGAGGAGAGACTGAGGAGGAGAGATTGAGGAGGAGAGGCTGAGGAGAGGACTGAGGAGGAGAGACTGAGGAGGAGAGACTGAGGAGGAGGACTGAGGAGGAGATTCTGAGGAGGAGAGACTGAGGAGGAGGGACTGAGGAGGAGATTCTGAGGAGGAGAGACTGAGGAGGAGAGACTGAGGAGGAGAGACTGAGGAGGAGGGACTGAGGAGGAGAGGACTGAGGAGGAGAGACTGAGGAGGAGAGACTGAGGAGGAGGACTGAGGAGGAGATTCTGAGGAGGAGAGACTGAGGAGGAGAGACTGAGGAGGAGAGACTGAGGAGGAGAGACTGAGGAGGAGATTCTGAGGAGGAGAGACTGAGGAGGAGAGGACTGAGGAGGAGAGGACTGAGGAGGAGAGACTGAGGAGGAAGACTGAGGAGGAGGACTGAGGAGGAGAGGACTGAGGAGGAGAGACTGAGGAGGAGAGACTGAGGAGGAGAGACTGAGGAGGAGAGACTGAGGAGGAGGGACTGAGGAGGAGAGACTGAGGAGGAGATTCTGAGGAGGAGAGACTGAGGAGGAGATTCTGAGGGGGAGAGACTGAGGGGGAGAGACTGAGGAGGAGATTCTGAGGGGAGAGACTGAGGAGGAGAGGCTGAGGAGGAGGGACTGAGGAGGAGAGGCTGAGGAGGAGAGACTGAGGAGGAGGGACTGAGGAGAAGAGACTGAGGAGGAGAGACTGAGGAGGAGAGACTGAGGAGTAGAGACTGAGGAGAGAGACCGAGGAGGAGATTCTGAGGGGAGAGACTGAGGAGGAGGACTGAGGAGGAGAGACTGAGGAGGAGAGACTGAGGAGGAGATTCTGAGGAGGAGAGACTAAGGAGGAGATTCTGAGGAGGAGAGACTAAGGAGGAGGTACTGAGGAGGAGATTCTGAGGAGATTCTGAGGAGGAGAGACTGAGGAGGAGAGACTGAGGAGGAGAGACTGAGGAGGAGAGACTGAGGAGGAGATTCTGAGGGGAGAGACTGAGGAGGAGATTCTGAGGAGGAGAGACTGAGGAGGAGAGACTGAGGAGGAGACACTGAGGAGGAGAGACTGAGGAGGAGATTCTGAGGAGGGAGATTGAGGAGGAGAGGCTGAGGAGGAGGGACTGAGGAGGAGAGACTGAGGAGGAGAGACTGAGGAGGAGGGACTGAGGAGGAGATTCTGAGGAGGAGAGACTGAGGAGGAGGGACTGAGGAGGAGATTCTGAGGAGGAGAGACTGAGGAGGAGAGACTGAGGAGGAGAGACTGAGGAGGAGAGACTGAGGAGGAGGACTGAGGAGGAGATCTGAGGAGGAGAGACTGAGGAGGAGAGACTGAGGAGGAGAGACTGAGGAGGAGAGACTGAGGAGGAGATTCTGAGGAGGAGAGACTGAGGAGGAGAGGCTGAGGAGGAGGGACTGAGGAGGAGAGACTGAGGAGGAAACTGAGGAGGAGGGACTGAGGAGGAGAGACTGAGGAGGAGAGACTGAGGAGGAGAGATTGAGGAGGAGAGACTGAGGAGGAGAGACTGAGGAGGAGGGACTGAGGAGGAGAGACTGAGGAGGAGATTCTGAGGAGGAGAGACTGGAGGAGATTCTGAGGGGAGAGACTGAGGAGGGAGAGACTGAGGAGGAAGAGGCTGAGGAGGAGGACTGAGGAGGAGAGACTGAGGAGGAGGGACTGAGGAGGAGAGACTGAGGAGGAGAGACTGAGGAGGAGTGACTGAGAGGAGAGACTGAGAGGAGAGACTGAGGAGGAGGCTGAGGAGGAGATTCTGAGGAGAAGAGTCTGAGGAGGAGAGACTGAGGAGGAGTGACTGTGGAGGAGAGACGGAGGAGGAGAGACAGAGGAGGAGGGACTGAGGAGAGCGACTGAGGAGGAGAGACTGAGGAGGGAGAGACCGAGGA